>NW_006239079.1:740404-767645 GCF_000226075.1 Solanum tuberosum | reverse complement strand
TAGTGTGGTATGAGGGATTGTATGCTTGGACATATCCCTCGATGAGTATCTGATATTTAAAGATCAAATTTGTTATAACTTAAGCTCATGTGAATTTATGTTGTGGGATGGAGATGTTGTCAAGAACTGTGATTGTTTGGGTATTATGAGTGCGTGTTGGTTGGTTCAAGTTCACTTCTAATTGTAGCGAGTATTGATTTAGAATGTTATCATGCTTATGTGAGAAAGGATTAGTCCTGATAATTGTGTCAAGATCCTTGATAACATGTGGTAGACGTGTGTACGATCAACTTTGGTGGTTGTTGGGAATCGTTTTATTGATTAGCTTAGTTTACATACAATAATATTTTTCACTCGAGTGTTGAGATGACTTCATTGAGGCATTGTAAGGGAGGATGTGTAGGTATTCAATTGGCTGGTTTGAGGTAGGAGATGTGAAACCCTTAGGGGGTAATGAGATTCGTTAAGAAGGGTATGCGAGACAAGTATCCCCAGTAATTCGACGATTCAGATACTATTTTACCCTTACTTTAGCCGGTCATTCCTAGTTGATCACTTGGGGACGAGTGATGGGTAAATTGGTATCTATTGTAACGACCTGATTCCGTCGTTAGGAAAAAGCAAATGGGAAAAGAATTCGGGCCAGAAAACTTTTGAGTAGTAACTTGGAATTTCCTAGCCTAGTCCAGATTTGGACGAAATTGGAGTCAGGTGAGTCTAGAGAAATTTAGTAACAATTGGGTGATCTAATTATGATTTTGATCACATGAGTAGATAACTAAGATGTTAAGGAACCCGTACGACTTTACGGAAGTGAATTCGGGTGAGTAGAACTCTCGAAACTAATCTTAGCGTGATTAGGTATTTTCTGAGTGTCATGGGATGAAGGTGTGTTGTGAAATAGGAGTTTGGAATTCTTAAATTTGCTCACTGGTTCCGTGCAAGCCGCTGGGGCAGGATTTCTGCCGCCAGGGCGGGGACGTTGTAGCGGGGAGAGGACCGTTGTGGCGGGTCCGACGCGACTTAAGCTCGTAAATAAACCTCAAAACGTCTTTATTATGCACTTTTCGACTTTGAGAGCTAATGAACGACCCCAGACGAGTTCTTGATCGTTTTTCACCATTCTTGAGGCTAAAGGTAAGGTTTTAACTCTCTGAATCCGTTTTTCGATCCATAAAACGAAGTTTCTTGGGTAATTATCATTGGGGAAAGGTTTTGATCTGAACTTAATAGTGGAAAAAGCCCTAATTTGGGTATTGAGATCTTGGGTTGGCCTAGGGTTGATAATGTTGATTATAATCCGGGTAATTAAGCCTCGTTTATTGATCCTTGCATTAATTGTATGTTTTTAGATCACGAACAAGCGGGAAGAATCCGAAAATGGAAGATTCAAGTGCCTTAGGGGATTAAAACTTGGATTCGAGGTAGGTGAAGGTTGTGATTTCATGTTAATTTGATAGATGTTTGTAATTGCTCAATATGATGCACGTATGTATGTGAATGTTGCATTATTGATCACCCTAATCGTACATGAGGATAATTGAATAATTATATGCCATGAATCACCTCTTGTTGTATGATTGTGAGAATATACATTGTGATTGTGATTGTGGTTTGTTGAATGGATCGGGTGTTACGTTTCGACACACTAACTTGGATCGGTTGCCACGTTCCGGCATAAATATGGGATCGGTTGCCACATTTCAGCATAATTATGGGATCGGTTGCCATGTTCTAGTATAAACATTGGATCGGGTACCACGAACCGGTATGCTAACTGTTTGGGTGTGGGTTCCATGAGATGATCATTGAATTGTGTTGTGTATCTACTTGTGATGATTACGTTCATATCTAATGATGATTGATATTGGAAGATTGTATGTTGCACTAAATTGATAACCAATGTGTGTTATTGAGAATGTGGAATGCTACTTTGATTTTGAAAAGATGACTAATATTGTATATGTTCGATATATGTTTGTTTTATAATGTTGTGGTTACTTGCTTGTGTTTCACTTATTGAGATAGCCGCGTGATCCTACCAGTACACTGTGATTGTGTACTGATACTGCTCTTGCTTGTTCTTTGTTGAGTACAGGGCATCTTCAGGCGGCTATTGATAGACCTCAGCTAGGTGACTATTGAGCGTGACCGGATTCAAGGGTAAGCCAGTTCTTTCAGGCTTCCATGGATCTTTCTTGTTTAAGTCCACTCTTTTCGAACTCAGACTATTTGTAAAGGGTGTTTGTTTAGTTTCGAGGTTGTACCCCTTGTTCTTAGACTTGTCATTAATAGAGTTTTGGTACAATGACTTTTAGGTTCTAAGGGTTAAGACTTCTGCATTAGTTTTGGTTAAGTTATTTGTTTAAACCTTTGGAGTTTATGGGAACTCCGTATTTTTAATGTCATTTAAACCTACTTCCGTACCCTTTAATATCTTAATTTTTAGTTAAGTTGTAGTAATGGTTCTCCCACCGGAGGGTTAGTGTGAGTGTCAATCACTACAGTCTAGGTCGTGACAGTAAGAAAAATATTTTACATTTTATTTTATAAAAGAAATATTATTTTTTTGGATAATAATTTTTAAATTTTAACTAATACTAATACTAATAATTTATTTATTTTTGTCAAGGTTGAATGTTTTGTCCATGTGAAGTGTGATGTGATAATTTTTTAAAATAAAAGAGAGTGTATTACACACCAAGATGAGAGTGGTATAAAAGAGAGATGTGTGTTTCTCAAACTAAAAAGTGATAGTTTAGGTATGAAACTCACACTCTCAATAGTTTAGGTATGAAACTAAAAAAAAAGGGTATAGTTTAGGCGTGTTTTTGACACTTATCTCAATAAAATAAGATAGAGAAGAGAGTGGGGATTCATAAATGAAATGACGGGTAGTCATGAGATGGTCAAGAGGTGAGGGTTGGATGAAGTTGGGTGAAGAGGGAGAAACTTTATCTATACATTTTAATTTTATAATAATTGAAAAAAATGTTAATTAACTCTCCTTGAACAAGAGTTGCCTGCCGCTAGTGTCTAGATCTAGTATTGCCAAATATTTGTTGGAATGGTTAGTTGTTTAGTTATTATACAAAAAATTGGTGTACTAGAATGACCACTTGTTTAATCGCAGGAGGGATATAATATTTTGATTATTAGAATAATTAGTTATATAAGAAGAGTCTATTACCAATTATAAATTCAAGTAGCTATTTGTTGAGTACATATTTTGGAGTGTATTTTAAATTTATTTTACCATTTGGAATCCTCATAGGAAACTCATATAACATTTTTATGTAATAGCTCACAGATTATTCATGAGATATAAATTGTACTAGACAAATCTGGTGCGACGAGTTTGAGTAAAAAGACGTTGGTAGAATCAATAATCTTTTTCATGAAATACCACATGTTGCACCAACTCAACCACATCTACGAATATTTTAATATTTTCGCTGCCACATCTTTGTTAAAAAAATACTACTTTAACACTTTTGGTATGCCAAGAGATATAGCATAACACATCTTTGTTAAAAAAAATACTACTATTGTGATGCTCTAACCGTACATGGACCTGAGTTGTACCTGGTAATGTTGCTCATATTATTAATAGTGATGCATATCCGCTTAGTTCTGGAGAGATAAGTTTGGAGGTAGAGTTCATTAGTCCATCAAATAAATCTTGTCGGGAACGTTTTTGAGAATCCGTAACCCTCCCCACTAAGCGAATGTAATGCAAATAATGCTCGTTACGAGAGGTAGATCACACGCAAGACGTACCTAGGATTAGAATATAAATATATCTCTTTCGATCCCCCCACTTGTATGCCATTTGATTTTGTGATATCATTCTCATAGTTGTAACTTTAGGCTAGATGTGTCAAATGAGTGAGCCAAATTGAGCTGAGTTGATAAATGAATGAGTTATTGACCTGCCCAAAAGCTACTTGGATTGAAATGACCTAAAATGTGAGTCATAACTTAACCTGTCCAATTATTAATAGTCTAAAATGAATTGGACTAATAAATGAATCGATTTTGACACGTCCAGATTTGGCGGATTGAACTTGATTTTGACACCCCTACTTCAAGCTAACAAGCTCACCAATTACTGATTTTCGAGCGATGTTGTTCGCCAATCACGCCGGGATTCAATTGTTAATCCCACAAAATTTTCTATGAATATACAACGATATACATGATATATACATACAGAAAAGATATACATAAATTGACCAAAGGATATACACTACTTCAAAAACTCATTTCCCAATTTTCACACATCCTTTTATACACCATCACCAAGAAAACTCCATAACCACCAACCAAATACTGCAAATCCAAAAACAAATGTCACATTTATATGTCTGATATATTATTTCATTTTAAACTGATGCATACAATAAATTGGCTTAACTCCCTATTTATAAAAAGGATCATAAGTTGCTTGCAAGCCATTTTGTAAGTTACTTTAGGAAGTTGCATGTAAAACTATTTATAAGTACTTACAACCTTTTTTAAAAAGTTATATAAAATTACTTGTTACTTTTAAAAAAAAAATCAAGTTGCAAAGCTATTTGTAAGCATCTTCGAGATATAGTGATAGTAGTAAATGCAGGGACATTCACAATTAAGTGTTGTAGGCGGGTTGTTCACGGTTGGAATAAAAATTGATTCAAAGTGAAAAATTAAATTAAATAAATCGATTTTACTTGGGTATGGTTTGATTTTAGATTTTTAAAAATTGATAGTTTTTTGTTTAAAAAAATGAAGAAACAACCGAACCAAACAGACAAATTATATACATATATTTTATTCTTGTACGTACATTATATATTATTTTTATAAATAATTTTAAATATCTTATAAATGTTTTCATCAAAATTTATCTATAATTTATTAAAGCCAAAAAAGCTCAAGATAAGAACATTTATCTTATTGATTTCATGTATATGAGTGTTTATGACAGTTCTTGATGGGATTAAGAATGTCTCTTCCTTCCTGGCCAAAATAGTGAATTTTGAACCTTTATTCACAGAAAATTCAGTGATCGAAAGTTCTTTAATGTGAGTCGTTCTAGCTATTTTTTGTTTTGAATGAATTGTTGTCTTTTTTTCCCTTCTGAATGAATCATTTCTTTTATTTTTTGTGTATGGTTAATAACTGAATAACAAAATCAAAACGAAACCGATAACAATCAAATCGATAAATGTATATTATATTTGGTTTGATTTCATTTCAATAATCTAAAAAACGATTAAATTGATTTGATTTTGATTTTGACCAATAACTGATCCAAATCGACCTGATCGTTTTTTTCCTTCGATTTATTTTCCTTCCTCTTTCTAATCAAAGTTCAACAATATCATAAAGAAGTAGAGAGAGGCAAAACGTGTCCATATTGCTCAAATTTCAGCCCCCCCTCGTCCAAGTCGTTCCCTATATATAGCTAGCTTTTTAAGTCTAAAAATGTTTAGGTTTTGGCTTTAATACCTAACATGGCATGAAATTAAATGAAAAAATGAGTCAAATAAGAGAGTTTAATTTATGTTATCCAGTTGTATTTTGTAGAGTAACGTTAATGCCAATTATGTATAGTTATTGAATGTAGAAATTAAGAACAACAAATGAATTGATAATACAGATCACCAGCAAATTTATAATATGGATGTCTTAATTAGAGCCATAAATGGTCAAGTACTTGAGGTAAAAACTGAAATGTACATTGGAATAACTTATTTTTAAACCAAAACGAACCCTAATTATTACCATGGAGTAAAAGTAGCTAATTTGAGCAAATTTAATCATTTGCCCCAAATATAATTCCAGTAATATAACTTACTATCAAATGTAGCCAAATTGAGTGACCGTGGCATATTTTTCTATTTAATTTATGGGAAAAGGGCATGATATACCCCTCAACTTTATCATTTGGAGTGGATATCTCCCTCGTTATGAAAATGACTTATATATACCCTTAGCGTTATACAAACGGCTCACATATACCCCTACTGTTACTAAATGAGCTCACATATACCCTTCATTTAATAGAAGTGAAAAATTAGTTTTAAATTTATATTTTTGACTTTTAATTTTAAAAAAATAAGGAGTATATATGATTCTTCTAACAAAGTTCAAGGTATATTTTAATCTTTTTCATACATAAATTATTTTTTGACTTCTTTGATTATCATTATTTGAGTTTCTTATTCTTATTTTATTTCTTTCTTTCATTCCTTAGTGTAAAGGAAAAAAAAATTGAAACTATTTTTTTATGGCTATATTATAATTTAAAACTATTTTTTTTGGCTATATTGTAATTTAGTTTTTGTATTTGAAGAAAAAAAATGGGTCAACTATAATAAATTTTACAAGAATATTAGTGAAACATAAATAAATTAGTCATTGAAACAAAAAAATGTTTGAGGAGGATTAAATATATCCATATGGGATTATATTTTTTTAAAAAAGAAATTTTAAAAGTAAACTAAAAATATTTTTTTCACTCCCGTTAGAGGAAAAAGGTATATGTGAGTCATTTGTATATAAGTAGCGGTATATATAAGTCACTTTAATAACGAGGGGTATATTAGCTCTAAATGACATAATTGAGAGGTATATCAGACCCTTTTCCCTTAAATTATTTATAATTAAATGGAAGGTGATGATAAAAACCTTATACATGATCATATTAATATTTAAATTATCTTATAAGTATAAATCAAATTAGTAATCTTTGTGAAATATTAGTAAGTGTAATCAACATTTGATATCCTTAAAAGAGTCGTAAATCTAAAAAAAAAAAAACTTCCATCCATCAATCACAAATGAGCCAAAACCCAACACCAAAGTGAGAAGAATCTCTGCTCCTCACTGAAAAGATATCAAATTTACATTGAAAGTTGTAACACTCTAATATCCAGAGAATCTACACTATCTTTTGCTTTCTCGGACTTAAATTTACGTGACATTATTTGATATTCCTAAAGTCAGAAGAGAAAGGAAAACTTTAAAATTTGTAATTTTGTATTTAATTAGAAATTTCGAGTTTAAATTCTGAATATGGAGGCCCAGCAGTGGCTTGGGCTTTGGACTTTTATATTTGAGGTCTCAAGTTCGAAATCTTTGCCGGCGACGGCAAAGGGTTTGCCTTCTGGGTCAAGCTCGTCGCACTGGGATTGCCTAGTGCGGGTTACTTTTCTTATGTGGTTTGTGAGCTATTACATAGGTTTGAGAATTCTATCCCGTGCACATTCATAGGGTAGCAGCTGCGGATTTTCCTTGTTATAAAAAAATCATGTTAGAACTGTCACCCCCAAAATAGATTTTGTCATGCATAATTCGAATCTAATTGAAGCTCTGCACAATAGATAGTTTTATTTTTTTTTTAAATAATTTTTTTATCAAAATTCTTTTTCTAAAAAAGTTGGATTTGTTGATATTAAATAGATCATTGAAACGTAAGAGGGAGAGAAACAAAGGAAGTTAGCCAGCTTTAATTTGTTCAGAGCAAAAGTCATATTTCTATAGCTTCTATTTTTGGCATTTATGTATTGCAAATTGCATCTTATCCTTCTTTTTTGATATATAAACGTACAAGTCTCACATAACCTTTTTTTTTATGTGGTCGTATTTAATGCAATATTTGATGTGTTTAAGCAAGTTTTGTCATCATATTTACTGTTCATTATTTACGTAGCTAGGCTCCTACCCCTCCACCAACAAGATTTATTGTTGGAACATAAAGTTTCCTTCACTTCAATCAGATTTGTGTTACAAAACACTTTTCTTAACTTAATACATAGTTACATGTATTGATCGGTTCAATTTGATTTTATGTCTTTATAGTTTGATTTGTGAACATGTTAAATTGATAATCAAATCAATAAGAACATGCTTATTATTGCTTTTTGGTTAATCAATTTGATATAATCGATAAGTAAATTCTCATATAATTATATATATAAAATGTTATAAAAATATAAATACTAAAAAGAATAAAATTAGTTCAACACAAATTTTTACATTGATCATATCTTTGTTTACGACATATAATTGTTCGAATTTCTTTTAAAAAGTAATGCAATAAATTGAGGAAACAACAAATAATTGTGTGTGTTTGTCACAATCAAATCTAATTGAGAAGAGAGAATGTATACTTAGTTTATGTCGAAAAGAGAGAAGGTGCCGGAATAGAGAGGAAGTAATGCTAGTTTTTGTTGCCTACGGCCAAAAGTAATGCTAAAATTTAGAAAATAGGATTGGTAAAATGTTAAAGTTGTTAGTAAAATAATAATTTTTAACATACATCTTATTGGATTATCGATTTAACCACTAACAAAAAATCATAAAATTGGAAACCGAACCGACAACCCAGTAAAAAATTTACAAAATTGTTTAAAAATCATTAACCCAACAACCTAATATCAATAGTATTTTTTCGGTTTGATTTTATCAGTTAAATCAATATTTGCACACCCTTATCACATCGATCCCTTAAATTTATCAGAATATTTAAACTAAGTGTCGTTGTAATTGAAAATTTCAACTTCTAATAAAGTCTCTTAATTAAATACTTTTAATTTAAATTTTGGAGAAAAAAATGGAATTATGCACGTTTTCACCCGTCTATTTGATGTATAAGTTAATTAACCATATAAACATATTATCTTCTTTAATTATACGTATCAATCTCAAAGTAAAAAAAATTCTAGATCATACACATTATTGAACTAAATGTGTATAATTAAAAAAAAAAACTTATTTTATGTGGTTGACTTAACTGTCTAAAAGTAAAAATAAAAAATAAAAATTTAAACAAAAAATATATAATTGAACATTTTATTAGAAGTTGAAGGTGTTTAATTTGAGTATTTAAATGAAATATCCTACCACATTTAATAAGTTATTTATATAATAAACCTTTTTTTAATATAAATTTTTACTATAAATTAAAATAAATTGAGAATCCATTTGTTTGTCTCCCGAGTGATGATGTTTTTTGGTACGAAAGGGTAAAATCCATTTGTTTGTTTCCGCAGGAGAAACAGTGCTAAGCCTCTTCCCCTCTGACCAACCGTCCCATCATTAACTTCCTTTTCCTCAAATGTTACATGTCATTTTACAAACAAATGCACAATGACCACTATATCCTTCCCAACATTTTCCAAAAAACAAATAATAGTACTACACGAACCTGAGTTGTGATAAAGTGATTGAGATTGTTTCATCCTTAACTAGAGATTTCAAATTGAGTCCTAGATATGGAGAAAATCATGTTGGGAGCATCACCTTCAAATGAACCCTGTAGTCAGTGGCGTAGCTATATTATTATCAGAGTGTCTAATTGGACACCATTTGTCGAAAAATAATATCGTATATATAAGTAAATCAATACATTAAGTGATTAAATAACATATGTTGAACACTCTTGACAGAACAAGGTGTTGTAGCATAGTAATTTTAGACGTTTTGAACAAGGGTGCTTATGTGTTTAAATCTCATTTGCAACACTTTTTATGGACATCCTTAGTGAAATTCTGACTTTGTCACTAATATAATGCGTGATCCAAATTTAATTAAAATTTCAATATAACACTAATTTGAAGAAAGAAAATGATACTACTACTAAAATTCGTTGAATTATATTTAATATATATTCTTTTCCATATTATAGTAAAGTAGGGGTACGCATCGGTCGGTTCGGTTCGGTTCGGTTTTATGTGTTATTGATTTGGTTTATCGGTTTTTGGTTTGTAAATACGTCAAACCGATAACCAAACCAATAACATATTTCTTATTGGTTTTTGGTTAATCGGTTTATGGTACTTAACGGTTCGATTTTCGGTTTAACCAATAAGAAAATACTCATATATATTAATATACACGATAAGAAAATTTTCATATAAACCATATGATTTTTTCAGCATTTAGCATGAAAGCAATAATCATAAAAGTAACAATCATTTTTCTTGCAAGTTTAGACACTAGACACATTCAAAGAAAAAAATGTGAAAGTAACTAGAGGCGAATCTAGAATTTTTCGAACATGGGTGCACCAAGTAAAATGTATTGAAGTGAGAATTGATCCTTAATCCTCAAGGTCAAAAACTCAACATTTAACCATGTGGACCATTTAGACTTCTTGTAGTACGGGTGCAAGAATATAATATTATACAAAATCTTAAAAAATATACATATAAAATATCTAATTTTACGAAGAGACCACGGGTGCGGGTGCCCTATTTTTTGGCTGTAAATTCGCCACTGAAAGTAACAATCGTTTTTCAGCAAGTCTAGGCAATTGGCACATTCAAGTTAGAAGTGTGCCTGCAATTACATAATGAAACAATAATTAGGGTTTTAAGTAATACTGAGATTAAAGTAATAGGGTTTGTAAAATGTTATATAATTAGGGTTTACTGGTCTAGGGATAAATTAGTAAATTTAGTATAGTCTTATTGGGTTATCGATTTAACCATTATCAAAAATCATAAAATCAAAAATCAAATCAATAACCAATAAAAAATTTGCGAAACCGTTTAAAAACCGTTAGCCCAATAACCCAATACCGATAAACCAATAGTGTATTTTCAATTCAATTTATTAGTTAAATCGGTTTTTGCACATCCCTGTAGTAAAGTGACAAACTTGACCAAATAAGGTTCCTTGTATCCCTAAGTACAAATGAAATCTTTTTTTGATTTAAGAGTAATTTCAGATGTGCTTTTGTCCTCACATAATGATTAAATGACTCTTTAAATGAGAGTTTAGCCACATGTATTACCAAAGTAGTTTAACTACCCCTACAAGTAACCTCAATTATTACTATCAAACGTGTCAAACATCAAATAAATACCCTTTGTTCACTTTTATTTACTAAAATATATTTTCTTATATCCTTAACATCAACTACTAATTTTTTAATATTATATTCCAATTTTTAAAAAATACTACTCCTTCTGTCCCAAAATAAAGGGAAGGGAGGGGGGCCTCTTGATTTTCTTTTTCCAATTAGTAGGGGTATTTTAGGGATAACACATGTGTAGATACTCCCAAAACTGGGGATCTTAAAATATGTCTCATAAAAACAGAGATCTTAATGTGTGACAAATTCCAAAAGCAACAATCCTTTCGTATTCATTTGTTGGTAGTGAAATAGTTCCCCCCGTGGCTTTCTTATAAGTAGGGGCCAAGGACCCCCACTCACTCACACAGTACAATATAAAATCATTTTTGTTAGCGAGTATTTTAATTTATATAAATTTAAATTTAATCGATTTTTAATATAAATATGAGTTAGGAATTTTTTATTATAACCTCAATAAACCTGTGCGCCAACTCAAGACCCTTTGAAGACTGCACTTTCTTTATAATCTGCACTTTCATTTTCTTGTTTCTCACAATCACATTATACCAAGAATATATTTTTTGGGGATTAACAAAAAAAAAAAAAATCTTCTTCAAGAATTTGGTATTCCACCATGGAATTGAATCATCGTTTGTTCTTCTCTCCTCTCTTCATGTTCCCAACATCTGTATTTTTCAACTTCTATTCTCTTTCTTCTTAATGCTTCTAACTTTCAACATCTTTAGTGCCATTCTTTAATGGACTAATGTACACAGCTTTCTCATATCTACCACACTTGTTCATTTATCTTCTGTTCCTTTTTTTGTAATGGCTACTGGGTTTTCTTCTACTACTGCCATTGTTGTCTTTCTTCTCTGTTTCTGTGTTTCTAATGTTGTTTTACAAAGAACAGAGGAGGACCCAGAAAGACAAATCTTGTTTTCTTTCAGGAGTTCTCTTGAAAATCCTTATGTTTTGTCTACATGGACCCCCACAATTTCACATTGCAAATGGGATGGTGTTTTCTGCCAAAATGGTCAAGTTGTTTCCCTTATTCTTTCTTCTTTGTCACTCAAAGGGCCTATTTCACCCCACATTGCTTCATTGAAGAGTTTAAGAGTGTTGGATTTGAGTAATAACCAGTTGTCTGGTGAGTTACCAATTCATCTCAGTGAACTTTCTCTTTTAGAAACAATTAAACTTGGTTCTAACTGTTTTACTGGAGAAATATCGCCGGAGTTTGGACGGTTGACGGAGATGAAGTTACTTGACCTTTCAGGCAATGCACTGACTGGAAAAATTCCAGCCCAACTTGGTCAGCTTACTAAGCTACAAGTTTTGGCACTTGGAAATAACCTTCTTTCTGGTTCTTTATCTGCAACACTTTTTACAAAGCTTCAATCTTTAACTTCTTTTGATGTTTCTAATAACACCCTTTCTGGTATTATTCCACCTGAAATTGGGGGATTGAGAAGCCTTACTGATCTTTACATTGGGGAAAACAGATTCTCTGGCCATTTGCCAGCAGAAATTGGTGAACTTTCAAGACTCGAGATTTTCTTGGCTCCTTCATGTTTACTTGAAGGTCCATTGCCTGAATCCATCTCAAAGTTGAAATCTTTGAAAAGATTTGACCTTTCTTATAACCCATTGAAGTGTTCAATCCCAAAAGCTATAGGTAGTCTTGAGAATTTGACTATACTGAACCTTGCTTACTCTGAGATCAATGGTTCAATACCTTCTGAGCTTGGAAAGTGTAGAAACTTGATGTCAGTAATGCTTTCTTTCAACTCACTCTCTGGGTCTTTGCCTGAAGAACTTGCAGAGTTGCCTGTGCTATCTTTTTCTGCAGAAAACAATCAGCTTTCTGGTGCATTGCCTTATTGGCTTGGAAGATGGACTCAGATGGATGCATTGTTGCTTTCGAGTAACCGGTTTTCTGGGAAAATTCCGGCTGAGATTGGGAATTGTTCTATGTTGAGTCATATTAGTTTGAGCAATAACTTACTGACTGGTCCAATACCTAAGGAGCTTTGCAATGCCGTGGCACTCGCGGATATTGAGCTTGGCAATAACTTTCTCACAGGCACCATTGATGACACATTTGTCAAGTGTGGCAATCTGAGTCAGTTGGGATTAATGGATAATAGTATTGCTGGGATGATTCCGGAGTATCTATCACAGCTTCCTTTGGTGGTTCTTGATTTGGATTCCAACAATTTGACAGGTCCAATTCCGGTGAGTCTCTGGAATTCGACTTATATGTTGGCGTTTTCTGCTGCGAATAACCGGTTATGGGGTACTCTACCGGTGGAGATTGGCAATGCTGTGTCATTGCAGAGTCTTGTTCTTAGTAACAATCAGATAACTGGTGTCATTCCTAAGGAGATTGGTAATTTAACCTCTCTTTCAGTGTTGAACTTGAATTCCAATCTTCTTGAGGGTTACATTCCTGATGAGTTGGGTGATTGTGTCTCTCTTACAACATTGGATCTTGGGAATAACAGGCTGCGTGGGTCGATACCGGAGACACTGGGGCATCTGCCTCAGTTACAGTGTTTAGTCCTTTCACACAATGATCTTAGTGGTGCTATTCCTTCTAAGATTTCCAAGTATTACCGGCAAGTTAGTATCCCTGATTCGAGTTATGTGCAGCATCATGGAGTTTATGATCTGTCTCACAACAAATTGTCTGGCTCAATACCTGAAGAGCTAGGGAGTTGTGTTGTTATAGTGGATCTTTTGCTCAGCAATAACATGCTATCTGGAGAGATACCACGATCACTCGCCCGCCTGGTGAACCTCACTACGTTAGACTTAACCGGGAATTTGTTAACAGGCACCATTCCAAAGGAATTTGGCAACTCACATAAGCTGCAAGGATTTTATCTGGGGAATAACCAGCTTACAGGATCAATCCCTGAAAGCATTGGCCAAGTAAATAGTTTGGTGAAGCTGAATTTGACAGGGAACATGCTTTCAGGTCCAATACCCTCAAGTTTTGGGAAGTTAAATGGGCTGACTCACTTAGATTTGAGCTCAAATATACTTGACGGTGAACTTCCTCAGTCGCTTTCCAGGATGGTAAACCTTGTTGGCCTTTATGTTCAGCAGAACAGGCTTTCGGGCAGTCTAGATAAGCTATTCTCAAACTCTGCAGCATGGAGACTTGAGATTATTAATTTGGGTACTAACTCCTTCACTGGAGACTTGCCACCATCATTGGGCAACTTGTCGTATTTGACGTTTCTTGATCTCCATGCAAACAGTTTAACTGGTGAAATTCCAGTTGAGCTAGGAAATCTTGTGCAACTTGAGTATTTGGATGTCTCAGGCAACAGTCTCTCTGGCAAAATTCCCGAAACAATATGTGCCCTTCCCAATTTAGATATACTAAATTTTACGGATAACAAACTGAAAGGAGCTATACCGAGGAATGGAATTTGCCAGAATCTTTCAAAAGTCTCAGTGGCTGGGAACAAAGATCTCTGTGGGGGAATCGTGGCTCTAAAATGCCCTGCCAATAGTTTTGTTAAAAGATCATTGTTGTTTAATGTCTGGGGAATCTTATCAGTGGTGGCTGGGACTATAATTATCACTCTTACTATTGTCATTGTGATAAGGATATGGGTTAATAGAAGCAGCAGAAAGAGTGATCCCGAGGATAGCAAACTTGACAGTGATGATCAGCACCTTTATTTCTTAGGCAGCAGCAAGTCGAAAGAGCCTCTTAGCATCAATGTGGCCACGTTTGAGCAGCCTCTTCTCAAGCTGACCTTGGTTGATCTTCTTGAAGCCACCAACAACTTTTGCAAGACTAAAATTGTTGGTGATGGAGGGTTTGGAACTGTCTATAAGGCTACTTTACCTAATGCTAAGACAGTTGCAGTTAAGAAGCTAAACCAAGCAAAAACTCAGGGTCACCGCGAATTTTTAGCTGAAATGGAAACTCTAGGCAAAGTGAAACATCGAAATCTTGTTCCTTTGCTTGGGTACTGTTCTTATGGTGAGGACAAAGTGCTTGTTTATGAGTATATGGTTAATGGGAGCTTGGACCACTGGTTGAGAAACCGTACTGGAACACTTGACGTGCTGGATTGGAGCAAACGACTTAAGATTGCAGTAGGAGCTGCTCGTGGTTTGGCATTTCTTCATCATGGATTCACACCACACATTATTCACAGGGACATTAAGCCAAGTAACATCTTGCTCAACGAAGACTTTGAGGCCAAAGTTGCAGATTTTGGGTTGGCAAGGTTGATCAGCGCCTGTGAGACGCATGTAAGCACTGATATTGCTGGTACATTCGGTTACATTCCTCCCGAGTATGGGCAGACATGGCAGTCTACAACAAAAGGAGATGTTTATTCTTTCGGCGTGATCCTTCTTGAATTGCTGACAGGGAAAGAGCCAACAGGACTCGATTTCAAAGATGTCGAAGGTGGAAACTTGGTTGGTTGGGTACTCCAGAAGATCAAGAAAGGTCATTCAGCTGATGTTCTTGATCCAACAATACTTGATGCAGATTCAAAGCAGATGATGCTTCAGACATTACAGATTGCTACAATATGTCTCTCTGATAATCCGGCTAATCGCCCGTCTATGCTCCATGTCTTCAAGTTCTTGAAAGGAATCAATGGGGAATAAATCATCACTCTGTTATCTCATATGTCTAGTTTTATATTTTAATCTTGTTATTGTTATTAAGCATATGTTAATAATCATTAGTCATTATGTAAAACATAGTCTTTAATCATTATCTCCATTTACCCTTTTCAGAATGAAATCACTGCATTTAGCCTCTAATCAAATATCCATGTTTTTCATGAATGTATCAAATTCACAACCTATGATACATGATTGTCGTTATTTGAGCTGAGGGTCTTTTGAAAACAATATCTTTACTTCCATTATGTTGGTATAAGGTTGTGTACACTTCTAGTTCCTTTCTCGAACCTTACTTACTTGTGGGAACACATTGAATATGTTGTTGATACAATATAGATTAATTAAAATTTTGTAAAAAGTGGTTTTATTTTTGTCTTTAAGAGGTGTTTGACCTATTCATAGTACATGTGGTTATAGGGATTATGATTGTTTATTACTTGTGACAGAAAGTCGAAAACATTAAAAAGAAACGGCGATTATTTAATACTACTATATGTATAGTATCATAGAGATGAGTTTAGAGTGTGGTGTACTGTTTTCTAGTCAACAAAACATAATTGGGGTAGTTGGAGTAACATAGATGAAGAGGCATTTAAGAATATAAAGCAAACAATCAAACAAATTAAAAACATTGAAGTAAGGCTATACAGTCAATTTCACCATGTTGATTCCTTAAATTATTCAAAAGTGAAGAAAATCACTACTAAAAAATCACTATTTTTCTATTGAAAAATGTCCGGTGACTATTTCCATCGTTTTTTCGATTGAATCGGCATTTCATTTATATGAGAGTTTGTTTCTCACTATGCATTTTCCTAGTGAACTGATTCCATAGAAAATGAGTTTAAATGCCATGATTATTGGTCTATGTATGTGTTAGAGTAATCAGTAATGTGGCTGTGTATATTACTTAAGTTGAAAATGTATATAAGTCAAAGAAAGTGGTAAAGGAAAAGTGATAAAGAAGAGGTATTACTAATATTATTGTTGGATAAGTGTGTCTTATCATTCTATACACAAGCTGTGTCCTATTTATAGCTATTGACTGCTCTAGGCCTTAGCCATTTTCTCCTACTCACTATCACAAATTAGCTGTCGTGATTTTAAAAAACAATTATATCAAATTATTTGTCAGTTTTAGAATTTAAACATAGAATTAATTGTTATTTTTTCATTTTATTCTTAACAAAAATGGTTCTTGAGGACTACAAACACCTAAAAAAAAGAAGTAAATATTTAATTAAGAGACTGCCTCTAGTCCATATTAAGTAAATTGTTAAGACTTTTTCCATAGTTCAAAATAAGTGAACTATTCAAAGTTAGAGAAATTTTGTGACTTTTCTATATTTACCCTTCATTTAATGAGATTCTTAACTACTTTACATTTTTTAGTATAATATATAGTTTGAGGATAATTATAAGAGTAATAGTATGTCTTTAAATATTTTTCTGAAGGAATATCTCATACCCAAATAATTCACTTAATATTTACTAGATAGAGTATATCAAAAGACATCATGAGAGAAAAACAATCAAATTTAATTTACGGGAAAATTATGCGCTTAAGCAAATTTGTACTACTTAATTAGTCATCATAGCTATAGTTTGCAATTGGAGAGAGAAGCTGAGTCGGAATGAGGGAATTGTTTCTATGCTTTTCTCAGATACCACTCGCGACTAACATTAACCATTAATTATGTGCTAACTTCGAGTTTGTATAATTAGCCACGTTTGTATAATTCACCACATTTGTATAATTCGCAACTAACAATTCTTCGTTTGATTTGTATTTGTATATGATGGTTTGTATTTGTATATGACGATGATTTCCTTTGGTTTATTAGTTTTATCACCATATACTTTCAATCTTTTTGTGTATAAATTTTTAAAGTTTGTATAAACTTGTAGTTTTTAGATTTTGTATAATATAATTTATATAATATAATATTTGTATAACTGTTTAAAGTTCATAATTATGTTTGTATTAATTAGTTATTTCGAGTTTTATCATATTTGTATAAATTCCAGACTTTATATTACTCAATTATACAAAAACACGCTAATTATATAAACATACCAGCGAATTATACAAACGAGATGTGAATTATACAAATTATTGTCCTCTCTCGCTCGCCTCTCTCCTCTTCTCCCAATCTCGCTCATCTATCTCCTCCATCTCTCAATCTCGCTCGCCTCTCTCTATCTCGCTCGCCAGATATACAAATACATATGTATACCAGTTACATATTTACAATTATCTAACTGATATACATATACAATTCACCTCTCTCCCTCTCTCGCTCACCACTCTCCTCCCTATAACATGTAGCTACAAATCGTAATTAGCAAACTATAGCTATGGAGCGTGATTAAGCTATTTTTGAGTGGCTATATGTGAAAGTTTCTCTTAATTTACTCCTCCTATTTCATTTAATTTGTAATCATGGGTTGAACTTATGAGTCATATACAAGCCCATATGCTATGCTAATTCTTTGGGCTTGGAAAATACTCCATGAAGGCTAAGTCCATCTTATAAGCTTAAAAATCTACTTTAGCTACCAATAGTGACCAACTTAATTCTAATTGCCAAAATTAATTGTCCTTTGACGTTTGTATTATAGAATAGTTGCCAACAAATCAACAAAAAAAAAAATCTTGTCTGTCAATTTTTCTAAATAGGAATATCTCAGTATAGCAAACAAATTAAAATTCCTATCTACTGAAGCACTAGTTTAGGGAAGCAAATGAAGTTGTGATCAACAAGTTAGCTTCCTTAAGTCACTCCCAAAGTTAGTCTCCATAAATAAATTATGTACACCTTTGAGCCATCTACAAGAATCAATTCTTGGGATTCACGCCGAAAAATCCTATATTGGAGGTAAAATGCTCCCTAACAAAGGTAACTTCGTACCCAGAAAGACTCAAACTTGAGACCTCTGATTAAGGAACCTGAAGAATGAATTCTATTCATACACTACTTATAGGTTTTTTGTTTTTGGGAGATATTCCACCTCTATTAGTACAAGATGGACCTCATTTAATGTTGTGTATATGCCAAGACACATGCAATCACTCTTTATCTTCTTCTTCTTTTTGGTTGTGATTGTATTTAGGACGAATAAATTGATAACTTTTTAAAAAAAATTATGTAGACACATACATGATAAAATGTTCTTATTAAACACTTTTTTAAATTTTGGAAAAACTTATATGCCTGTTCTCAACTGTCAATAATGTAGATAATAGCAAAAAAATTATCACCCCTTTGACTATACACATCAAGGTCAAATTGAACATGGCCCAGCTAGTATGCTTCCAGTTCACGATTTTCCAGCTCTTAACTTCATTTTAACAAATTAACCCCAAAAAGTTAAACAACTTTTTGGGTTCTATCACACTTATATATTTTCATAATCCCTTTCTCCCAAAAAATATTGAACAATTGACAACGAAATTCGTAACTAATTTCAATTTTTTTTTTTTTGGTATTCGAGTAGCATCGTGATTTTCTTGTATATGGATGCTTTTCTCTATAGGATTTTTTTCGAACGATATATACCATCACATATTTTTGAATTGTTTTATGGTACATTTGTTCTGTTTTTTGTTTAATTGTTAGTCATTGAGGATGGGGAATAAGCCTTATAATTTGAATTTTCGAAAATGTAGATTAGTAAGGATTATGAGTTCATTTCAACTTGTGCTAGGAGGGCTTGTTATCTTTGTAAGTCTTTCGACTTTATTTAGCTTCTATTCTGTTGGATTTTTCATGCATAATGAAGATATATGTCGCCATTTCTATGGCGCGTATGATGGTTTTGACATTAGATCATTATCTGCTCGTGTTGATGAAGTTCTTAATAAGATGGAAACTCTACAAGACAAGCTAGAATTGATGGTAAAGCAGATGGACAAAGCTAAAGTTGACGAGTTGTCTAGTAGCAACATTTCGAGATTGGAGTACAAGAGATTGTTAGAAGAAGATGTGATTAGGCCTCTGTCTTCCGCGCAAATTGCCCTTAGGCAAATTAGGTTGCCAAGAGTTGAAGGAATTGGAAGTGTTAAAGAAGATCCTTTGATTAATACGTTTGTGATTGAGGAGATCAGGAAGTATATAACTCCTAAGGTGAATAGAAATGGAAATGTTAATGTCTATGGTACACAGATGATTTATAACACGATAGGTCATGCGTGTGTTTTGATGAAGAAAGAGTTGGAAGAGTATATGGAGTACGAAATTGGATCATATTGTAAAGATGATTGGAATTTGGCTCAGAAGCTAATGTTAAATGGTTGTGATCCTTTGCCTAGGAGGAGATGTTTGGCGAGGGCGTCTAAGCTTTATAAGAAGCCTTATCCTATTGACAAGTCCCTTTGGACAATCCCAGATGGTAGAAATATTCGATGGAGCAATTACAAGTGCAGGAATTTCGAGTGTTTATTGAGAAAGAACACGAAAAAAGGGTTTGAAATGGACAAGGAAAAGGTAAAGTGGGTAACAAACTCCTCTGTTCCTGTGGATTTCTTGATCAAAGATGTTTTGCGAATCAAGGCAGGGGAGATCAGAATTGGGCTTGATTATGGCGTTGGGACGGGGACTTTTGCTGCAAGAATGAGAGAACATAATGTGACAATCATCTCAACTGCCATGAATCTCGAGGCTCCATTCAGCGAGACAATAGCACTAAGGGGTCTCGTGCCATTATACGTGACATTGAACCAACGTCTACCTTTTTTTGATAACACGATGGATTTGATCCATACGATAGGACTAATGGATGGTTGGATTGATCTGCAGCTATTGGATTTCATCCTTTTTGATTGGGATCGCGTTTTAAGACCAGGAGGATTGTTATGGATCGATCGATTCTTCTGTAATAGGAGGGATATTGATGACTTCATGTACATGTTCTTGCAATTCAGATACAAAAAACACAAGTGGGCTATTTCTCCAAAGTCCAAGGATGAAGTTTATCTTTCTGCATTGTTGGAGAAACCTCAAAGATCTTGATGATTATCAGTAAATTATAAGCATTTACATACATCTTTTATTGTGTAAACTCTAAAGGTTCTTTTATGTTCAAATTAAATACTTTGGTCTCCATGCTGGGAAAATGTATATAATTCACATATGTTCAACTCTGAAGTCTAGTATAAAATGTTTAAGAGTTGTGAAATGTGATGGTGTTTGATTAATAAAGGAAATTATACATTATATTAATAGAAACTCGGAGTTATTCGAAACTGCTATTCTTTAGGTATGTATCGAATAAATTTGCTCTTCTTTAATAGTTTGTAACCCACACCAACTAAATATGCAAATCTGATGCAACGAGCTCAATTAATTATAAAATATCACATAATGCACTGTGCACTAACTCAGTCATCCTTATTGGGTAGCATTGTATTGATAGATGCAATTGGAAAGAAATTATAACAACCACTCTATCTCGCTAAATATGCCTACTCTATCTTCTCCCCACTTCACTTGTGAAATTATAATAGGTATCTCATTATATTTGTTGGAAAAAATGTCACAAAGTTTACTACTTTAAATGAACTTGAATTCTTAATCAAAATTATAAATGTTATACTCCTATTGAATAATATTACTCTCTTTATTCTACTTTATTTGATGATATGATATTTGATTGAATACAAAGTTTAAAATAATACGAAGATGCTTTAAAATGAGTTGTTTAAAATAAGTTATAAATATTAATGTAATTAATTATTATATTAATACAAATTAAAAGTTAAAGATGCCATTATTTTATGAACCGAGTAAAAATATATCGCGTAATTAAGTTAAAAAGTGTGCTAATTTTAGGTACAAATTAGTCACCTTACCCAACAAAATTAATGAATCCTGCTAATTACATTTTGTAACAAACATGTCTCCACCTACCACCACTCTTTCCCTTCTAAATTTCATAAAGGGTGACCAGAAAATTTGTTGTTAGTGAGATTCAAACACACGATCACTATTTCATTTCAAGGATTTGAAATCACTAGCGTATAACAACTTATTGTGTTAAGGGTGTCCAAAATATGTTATTTAATCATTTCGTGTATCATTTTATTTATATATATGATATTTTTTTTCCGACGAAAGGTGTCCAATGGACATGACAACCATGTAGCTACGCCACTGATCCCACGTGAGACGTCAGGCATACATGATCTCTTTACACTGTATGATTTTGAGCGAAAATCAATAAGGACAATACTCCTCTATCCAATAATAGTTATCCATTATTGACTTGACATAAGGATTCAAAAGCACTAAATGATACGAGTTATTTTACCAAAACATTTTTATTTAATATAAGTCATTTAATCATTGAAAAATCAATAGTATTTAATAGCAAAGATAAAAATGGATATAAAATAATAAATTATTTATTGATTTTATAAAGTGAACAAATATTATAGAGGATAAGTAAAAATGGACGGAGAGAGCATCAAAAACACTTATCAATCCCAGTATCCATCTCTTTTCAGAAATGGGTCAGTCTCAGAGGTTTTAAATGAATGTATTTGGTTGGATTTTGAGTGAGTTGAATAAAAAATGTATTGCGTTGAATTAGATCATATTAGTATGAATAAAAATGTAAAATATAAATTACGGAAAAGAGTTATATTTATCCTTATATACTTACAAATAGGCCATAATTGTTCTTCGTTATATCTTTTCAATAAATTTGCTTTTTTCATTCATCTATAGAATCATATTTACCTGTGTATTCTAAAGGCGAAATGGTCTGGTGAACCCTTATACTTGTATCAGTTTGTATTCTGAACCCTTCTACTTATACCTTTGTCATCTGGACCCTTAAACTCAATTAAAATAGAGACTTTTAAGACCCCTCCAACCATGTGTGTAGCCCACTCTCCTTTATATAATTGACATGTCATATCCACGTCATATATATTAATGCCACATCATAATTATTTCATAACTATTTTTAAAAATTACTAACCAAAATTATTTAATAAAATGTAAAATAATAACATTTTAATTAATTATTGGCATTTCTAATTCTCCCTATTTCACGACCAAAAGAAAGTCATCGCCGGCGTCGTCGCCATTTTTGCCGGCGAAATCACATATACTTTCTCCCTCACCCATCTTCATCTCCGCCGCACACCATCACTATTTTTCTTTCCTCCTCCAACCTCCACAGTAACAACAACCTAAATCACCGCACAACCAGATCTAGCCACCGCACAACCAGATCTGGCCAAGCTTTTCGTAATCCTCACACCCCAAATTGCTTACAAATACAATTTCACACCAACCTATGCCGTGAAACTCGTCGAAATCTACCCATTATAGTTTCTCCCCTTCCCATTGTTTCATGGCCCAAACCATCGCTGCCATCGCCATTGTTGCCGGCGAAACCACTCATATTCCTTCCTTTACCTGCCTTCATCTCCGCCACACGTCACGACCATTTTCCTTTTCTTCTCCAACCTCACAAAACCAACAACCTAAGCCAACACATCAAATCTAGCCGAAAAATAGATTGTGGAAAAAAAGAAAAAAATGGGTTGGGCAAGGGGTGAATATGGCTGAAATGAGGTGTAATGGATGAAGAAGGAGTTTTTTAAATTAATGGTTTAAAAAATTAATTTTTTTATAATTTTAAGTATTTTTCAAGTAAAAATGCTCCTCACTCGCCTTAATAGGCGTGTAGTTACACACTTTTGCCAACTCAGACGTCTTACTGCCACATAAGCCTGGTCAACGGTCAAAGGGGTTTGTTAAATTGTGTTTTATTGAGTTTAAGGGTCCAGATGACAAAGTTATAAGTAGAAGGGTTCAAAATACAAACGGATACAAGTATATGGGTCCACCAGACCATTTCGCCTATTCTAAAAAAAGATCATACTTATCATTTGTTAAACGTCAACACTAATTTAACTAATGAATGATTAATTAATTAATCATTTTTAACTAAATCATAGTTACCACTTGCCATGTATCATATGCAAAACAAATTAAATAAATGGGTTCACCCTAAATCAATTAACTAAATAATAGTCTTTCAATTAATTATGTGTTTAACTACTATATTATAATAAACAATCTAGCAAATGAACGTAAATATTAAATGGCTAAATAACACATTAATAATAGCTACAGACCTACATACTTTGGAAATAATAATTAAATAAAAGAATAAACAATTAAACACACAAAGAATAAATAATTAACAAATAGTAATAAATAATTAAGAAAATATTACTAATAATTAAGAAAGAGTAATTAAACAAAGAAAAAATAGGCACTGCCATTTATAAAATGAAAACGAAAAAAAAAATGTATTTCCAATGTTAACAAAAAGGACTAAATTTTCGAGAATCGTGACTAACAAGTAAATAAATATTTATATAAGCCTAATATTTCCCTCGTATAGCATACTCAATTAAATTCCATCGATCATAACAATCGTTAAGCCTAATTCATTGTTGAAACTTTATATATAACACACTTAGTGCCGGCAAAATGAGCCCATATTTTGATAATTCGTCTAATTCGTCCATATTTTAATGGGTTAGGTGAGTGACTTTTACATGGGTAAAATATGGATAAAATATGGGTAAACTATGGGTAAAATATGGATTAGCCAAATGGGTTAAGCTTCTAACTTTTATTCACTCAAAATTCATGATGTCACTAAAAAAAATTGTAACTTCTCTTCCATTTTATGTTCTTCTATAGAACTAATTATTTTTCTCTATAATTGAAAAGGTGAAGTCTTTGGCCCTCCCAAAATATATATTTTAAATGTACATTTCTTTTGTTAATTATAATTATGTTTTTATATTTGTTTAATTTTATATTGGATAATAAATAATAGTGTAAAATAAGCAAATCATGTATTAGTATTGACATTGCTTAAGCCTTAAAGTGCATTAAGCATGTTTTAGTCTTAAATGCGACTATTCATTTACTTGGAAATTAAAAATATTGTCCCCATGTTATTACATAAACTTATTTTATATTGAAAAGTTAGGATTTTTATTTTTATTTTTATGATACAATAAAACTAAATGAAGCATTTTCAATATTTTTCATCTAAAAAAGACTAAGATATTTCCTCCATGTTGAATTCCTAAGTAGAGTACTATTTACTCATGAAAATATGGATAAAATATGAGTAAACTAGTATTTTTACCCAATTCATTTGTTACCCAATCCATTTTTTACCCCATATCAAATATGAACGGATTGAATTATTACCCATTTTATGTTGACCCATTTTTGACCCGCCCAAATTTAACCCAATTCGCCCATTTGCCACCACTAAACACACTAAATAAATGATAATAGTAGAATAGTACTATAGGTTACAAAAAATCTTCTTTAAGTTACATGACAGACTTGTATTCCATTCATTTAATAGACAAATTACCAAAAAAAGTCACGAAAGGGACATTCACCATTCACATTCGAATTTATAACAACTAAAATACATTTTTCCTTTCTTCTTTAATAGGCATTTGGCCATGAATTCGAAGTTATAACAACTTATACATTTTTCCTTTTTCCTTTAAAATAGGCATTTGGATATGAGATAAATGATATTCGATATATATTCTCTAGGTTCAATAATAGTAGTTATTCAATTTTAAAAGACGTAATGATCTAATGGACCCTTATACTTGTATGTGTTTGTATTCTAAACTTTTCTACTCTATACTTTGTCAATTCGACCCTAAAACTTATTAAAACATAATATTTGAAAACCCTCTGATCATTGACCAAACCTATGTGACATAAATATTGTTGAGTTAGAAAAATATGTAATACACTCGCTTTCAAGCGCGTAAATACACTATATTACATTTTAAAATATTATTTTTTAATTAAAAAAACTTATTTTTTCATTAACCCTCTCCCACTCCCACCCCACCCTAATTTCTCTTCTTCTTCGGTATTGTTCCCACCCTTAACCCTAAACTTTCTTCTATTTCTTCAATAAAATCACCCACCACACCTTTTCTTTTTTTTTCCTTCAAAATCATCCGTCATACATTCTCTTTTTCTTCTTCTTTAACCCACTCTCCTCTTTGCAACAAATCAAAACCCCACCCTTAATATTTTTTCAGCCCCCATTTTTCTAAATTTTTAGTGTTTTTTTATTTTAAAAGTTGAAACCATTGTTTGTGTTAATTAATTCAAAAAGGAGGTATGATATTGATTAACGTAAAGGGCTGATGGTGAGTATTGAAAAACTTGAAAAATTCATTGATAAGCTTGAGAAACCTTGAAGAACAACAAATGGGTTTGTGAAATTAATTTAAATTTATGATTGGGGCTAGTTGAATTTGTGTTAGTGAACTTGTAGTTGAAATTTCAAGTGAAATAAAGAAGAATTTCATCTATTTGACATGAATTTGATGCTCAAATTGTGAGCATATATGTAGATTGAAGAATGTGACCATTTAAAAATTTCCAGAATTTACAAAAGTTAAATATTCTTTTAAAAAATATTTAATTTCTTATGTGTCATTGAAAAATGAAATGAAATTACACGTGTAAGAGGTTGAATTACACACACTAATCTGATGAGAAAATAGTTTAAAATATAATATTTTAACGAATTTAAAAATTTAGTTGATAAAGTATTGAGTAGCAGGATTCAGAATACAAAATATAAGCATCCATTAGATTATTTCACCACTTCAAAAATCAAATGATAATTTACTCCTTTATACTATTTTACCCTTTTGCGTTACAGCAAGTCCAAGTCTTAAATAAATTCCCTTCTCGTTGGGTTTCAGTTGCTAACATAAAAATTATCTCAAAGAAACTATTTTGATAAACTTTTTTCTTTGCAGTGGCAAAATTACAAAAGGATCAAGGATATAAACGTACTTTCCTTGCACAATTTTCTCAAATTGTTGTCCGCCGTCAGCTCTTTCAAAAGAGAGCAGTGGAAAACGATTCATTTTTTACTGCTACAAAAGTAAAGTACTGTAGTAGTTTGTAACAAAATAAATCAAAAAGGGTCTCAAAGAAGCTTCTTCAAGATTAGTCATAGTCCCCTCTCCACCCCACGTAATTATCACCTCTTTCGATTTTGATCAGCTAATATAATCTCTAATCTAATCTAATTAAGGTTTCATTACATCAACAAAACTATCAATTACAAGTCCTTTGATTTCGTCCACCGCACTGTACCAGCCACGATCTCTCTTCACTCTCACCGTTACTTTCCTGATCAGACGCTTCTGATTTAACATCAGTTGTTCCAGGTTGCTGCAGCTGTAAATCCTGAGCATGATCGGTCCTTTCTTCTTCCCCTTCCCTAACACGCTTCATGCCTATCGAGAAACCGAATAATCTCGCCTCCGGTTCCTCCAGGCTCTCGCCGTCCTCTACCGCCTTCACCTGTGATTCACCTAAGTACTGTTCCGTCCGTAACAGATCCAGTGGCTTCAACCCCGGCGAACTACTCTCCGCCGATTGATTACCGCTGCTGGAAGGCTGTGCGTAATTAGACATCATACCGTATATATTGCCGCAGAGCTTCTTCATACTGTTCAACTCTTTGTTGAGCTGTAAATTCTCCAATCTTAACCGTTCGTTTTCTCCTAAAAGCTCCGCTGTGCTCCCTGCAGATGAGTTTGATGATATAACTTGCTCTTCACAGGAATCCGAGGTAGATACCGTCACCGGAGGTTGAGCAGGCGGAGGTGGTGGCGCCGGC
>NW_006239079.1:718970-740291 GCF_000226075.1 Solanum tuberosum | reverse complement strand
ATCCCGTCCCGGGAGGTTGAGCGGGCGGAGGTGGTGGCGCAGCCACAATCGCCACCGCTGTTGCAGCAGCGGAAGGAGTAGCAATCGCTGTCACAACCTTTCGACGCTGGATATCAATTAAGTGACTTCTTTCACCTCTCCGGAAGCTGTCGTTTGCGAATTCCCATCGATCAGGTACGACTTTCCGAAATCCCTGCATAACCGAAGAAAAGCTTAATTTAATCCATATCCCTCAGGTCTAATCTTAGGATTTCAGATAAAAAGGAACTTACATAGGTGTTGAGCTGCCTAACGAAGCTAGAAAAATTATTATGTTTAAAATATTTAGGAAGCAAATCTTTAGCAAACTCCGCCGGATTCCACACGATGAAAGTAGATCCGTCTTCATTCCAAGAGATCACGTCGTCAATAGATTGATCCTCGATGAGCTGGTAGGTCTTTGTTAAAAACGGTGTCGGCACGGACCTCTGCGTTTCACCGGCCGTCGTCTCTCCTCCGTTCCGGTCTATTGGCTGTGGAGTCATATCTTCTTATCACCTGAAAAGCTAATCAAGTCCGTATTGAATTCAACTCATCAAAAACCATTTTCCAGCTAATATAATAATAGTAACACCAAAACTACGTACTTGAGTGAAGATCGATGATTCTATTCTCGCAGATCTGGAGCCAAAACTACAGAGTTCCGAGAAAGACGACCGTCGGAATTTTCGGTGATTCTAGAAGTTTCCGGCGCCACATAGAGGTGCGTGGGTGTGGGGTGGGTAGGAACAAGGAGAGATGGGAAGATAATTGGAAAATTCGAGAAGGAAGAAATAGAGAAAGGGGAAAATATTATAAAAGAAAAAAGCGAGAGTAAAAAGAAAGAAGCAAAAGCTACATTATTTTATTAAAAATAGAACTAAAGTAGTAGACAAACGTATTGTCTTTCGTGAAGCTTCTTTTGATGACAGGCTCTACGCACCCACAGATGAATAGGCGATGTATATTTGGGCTACTCTAATTTATTTTAAACAAAATAGAGTAAACAATATTTATTTATTTTAACATAGGAATTGGTTTGGTAACGAAACTACTCGCACCACTATTGTTTCATTTTACTTGATCCTAATATCAAAATTTACTATAGCAAATAAAGATGTTTTTTTTTCTTACTAGCTTTAGTATTAAATAATTATATAAGTAGTCAAATTTAGAATTTTAAAACTGAATAAAAATCATTCCTAATTAAAATTTTATTAATATAATGACTAATATGCAATTCATGTATCATGCAGAGGCGTAAGGCGTATCTAGAGGGGGTGCCGTGGGTTCACGTGAACCCATGCTCCCCTCTCTAGATCATATATAGTAGTGTTATATTTTTAAAAAAATATTTAAATATAGATATGTGAACTCATGTTCAAAGTATCATATAAAAATGCGATGATGATTTGGTGCACTTCTCTAAGTGAGAGATAGAAATTTAAATCTTATATTTATCTTGTCTCTTTGAGTAATACTTTTTCAAGTGGTTATCATTACGGACTTTTTATCGGTTTCAACTAATTTTCTTTGTTTTTCCTTATTCTTTCAAAATTTTCAAGTGTGTTACATTGAGAATTCCTAAAAAAATTAGCATTGTAAATTTTTTATATAATTAAATCAAATGTGTATATTAAAAGTTAAAACTAGTAGTATTATATATTTTGGACCTATAATTTTAAACTTTAATGATTCATATTACGAACTAAAAGTCAAATCGATCAAATTTATATTAGAGATACATTTTTTCGTAATCGTGCATCCATCTAACCGAAATTCTGGATACGCCTCTGGTATCATGTATGCACATAATCGAAGACTCATGTGAACGTTGGACTCTTTACAGACCTAGGTCACTTTATGTATAAAAGTAATTAAGTCAAATCTCTATAGTAAAAGATTTAGTGCAAAATATAGAAGGATAAAGACTTACTTGATGTGAGAAAATATTTTTGAATGATCAAAAGACATACAATGAATAATATGACATAACTGAAATCTTAATGAATTAAGTCAAACATATATAATGATTCATTGATCTATTCATTATCAACCTGTTCACCTAAAAAAATAAGAGTAAATTAGACATAACTATCAACTTAAACTATATTAACTTAATGCGTTTATGTATTACGTGGATAGTAGAGGTTTGATGGGTTTGGCATGATCCATATAACTATTAACTGAAACTATGCTACAACAACACATTTATGTATTACGTCGATAATAGAGGTTTGGCATGATCTATATAAAAAAAAATGGAGGGGAAATTATCTTTGGCATGAAGTAGCCCACTTGTTTATTTTTGAAGAAAAAAAGTTGGAATGATGGAAGGTGTGTTTGCCAGCTGTCCTGTGCTATTTTTGGTACCGCAAAATAGGACGAAATACTGGGAATTTGGACTATTTTGGCCTGGCCTAATCAACTTGCAACTCAATTATATCCTAAAGATTTTATCGGACGCTCTATTTTCATCGCCTCGATTTAAGTGATATTCGCTTTACTTATTTGCACTCTTGTTTCTTCTGCTTCTACATTTGTATCTGTATTTTGGTTAATTTTAATGTACTCATATTTTAATCATGTATAATTACTATAATGAGTTTGTTAGATTTGAAACACTTTTAATGCTTCTAGGTCTTTTTCAAAACACTATTTAGAAAATACATTTGTAGCACTTTTTAAAAACCTATCAATATTTTAAATTAATTAATCAATACAAACAATTTTTCACCAAATGTTTATTTTAAAGTTTTGATTAAACAAGTTGTTATAAGTACTTTTAAATGTTTAGTGAAATATTAAGTTGTTTAAGGTTGTTTTTAAAATTGATTTATCAAGTACTTAATTGTTTCTTAACATAAATATTTTTTTTGTAAGAAAAGGCTCATAAAATTAGCCATTTTACAGGCCTCATGTAATTAAAAATAGTCACGGTTAAAATATTGTAGTGAATGATCCAGAATTCCAACCGTACTATTTGGAATTTCAAAATCCCACCTCCAAAGAAAAGAATTTAGAATTTCAAATTGCTAAAAAAATTTTCAAGTGTAAAACTTGACACATAATTATTTTATAAGAAAAGGCTCATCATTTTTTAAATTCGAAAATGCAGGTGAAAAAATGTTTGTATTAACGAAGGATTAGTTACTACTGATGTTGATTAATGAATCTTTATTAAATTACATATATTTGAAAGTCAGTAATCACAAACATTTATAAAAGAAATATGGAGATATGTTATTTATTAATATAACATCTTAGAATATTTTGATATATCGTTTATAATCTATAATTTACTTATTTGGTAAGATTATACAAAAATTGAAATATTTTTAACCGTTTCCACAACTTGTAGGGTCACATGTTTATAAAAAAAAAAATATACAACTTAAGTAATTCAAATTGCATGTTCAGACAAAACTTTAACTTCAAATCATATCCAAACGTAATAGATTATTTTTCAAGATATAGTTGACAAGTAGCCGGTAATTGTTATTTCTACCCATTATATGAATCACTTTTCTTGCAATACTGGACTTAATTATATACTTGAATTAGGAAGACAAAATGTAGCACTAAGAATAAGGAGAAAAACTTTTTAAAACATTTGTTATGTTGCTCTCCCATTGTGAAGGGAGGGTTCTCATTTATCTGGAAGACAATAGGATTGTAACCCGGGGCGGAGGTATCCTTGCCTAATGGGTGTCAAGCAACACCTCTTCGCCAGAAAATTACATTGTATATATATGTTAAATTTTGTTTTAATTAATATATATATATACAACTTGTTACACCAACCATTTCTTTTTTCTTTTTTGAACAACTAAAATGATATGCACATTACTAGCTTTCTGGTATATGTCATTCTTAATGTTTTGACACCCCTTAATGAAATTTTTGACTCCACCACTGCATTGTTGACACATACAAACATAGAAAGGGATACCACCAACTACCAAGAAAGAAGAAAATGTTTTGTAGCCACACATTGACCCTGGGACCTCTTGAGTTTATGTTGTAATTCACAGCCATCCATCTACAGGTCTGGATTACACAATATATCCAAGTTTCTCTATAAGCTTATCCAATTTGGATTTGCAATTTAGATGGAGAATGAAAAAAAAAAAAACTTTCATTTATCCAAGGAAGTTGACCGTCTCTTTGTAGGGAAAACGCCTTACAGAAGCATTTCATCTGTCCATATACAAGTTGCACCACTAGCAACATATTTAATTCCACATGTGGGATCCGAGGAAGGTAGTTAACCGTACCTTCGGAGGTAAAGAGGTTGTTTCTGATATACTCTCGGCTCAAGGAAAATCATATAAGGCAGATTGGAAAAGAAATAACTGAAGTGAATGAATCATGGCAAAATACTGTAGTAAGCATGACAAAGTATTCTGAAAAAGGGAACAGTAACTACACCAAAAAGGGTGTGACAATTGAAGTACAAAATACAATAGATAGTAACAGAAATCAACGGTGTCTCACTTGAATTATTGCATGTCTCAGGCGAAAATTAAATATGTCAAGACAATTCTTGATCTAATAGCAACTGAATTAAGCAGGATGGATATCTACTAGAACATTAAGTTCTTGCCTAGCCAGCAAAACACATGGACTGTTGACAAATAACATATATGGACAGCAGAAGAAATCATCTAAAGTTCAAGTAGTGTGGACAGCAGCAGAAGTTTCTAATGTTAAAAGAAATATAGTTTGATCACAGCTTCATATAAAGTTAGTAAAATTAAGCAACATCAGCAAGCTGAACCTGAAGCTTTCCTGCTACATTGTCTCTATCCCAAATATTGAACATTGTAAAACTTCATTTGTCATAAACCAAAGCAGCCTTTATAATTTGATGGATAACAGATATGCAACTCTCCAATTCTTCTCATAGTTCTTAAGCTGCATCGAAATAACATCTTGCAAGTGCCAGTAATAACTAGCTTTAAGCAAATACCTAATGATTCTTTTTTTATAATTATGAAATTCTAATGAATAAAGTATGACTATTTATTGTTTGTCTCCTACAAATGTTGCACAGAACATACTTGAATTACCAAAAGCCAACATATAATCATACTCAAACCCCTCCTACATGCAAACAAACTCTAACCACGAAGGTAGGGTCACACATTATCTGGATGATATCATAAGATATACATAGAAAGGGCCACGACTAAGAAATGTGTATTCTATAGCTCCCCCACCACCCCCAAAAAAAAAACTTTATCTTCCCTACCTTGATATGGATCCCATGGCTCCTCAATATTTATGTTCATATGTGTCCAACAGACTCTAAATTCATAGCCATCCATCTTTAGGCCTTGATTGCAGAATGTGGCCAGATTTCACGCAGCTTATCCATTGTGAGTTTACAGTAAGATAAAGACAGATGAGAATGAATTTTCCACGTTTTCACAAAAGGTGCGACGACGTCATTCTCATTGTTTCTTTGCAGGCAAGTGCTTCCAAAGAAGCATTCCGTCTCCCTCTCCTCCTCTACTTTTCTCTGAGTTCATTTCAGAAAAGAACATGGTGCCTCAATAATTTCATGTAATGCTTTGTTCCTCTTTTACCACACCTAAGATACTAAAGAATTGAAATAACTCCTAATTACCAACTTATACTAATACTAAACTAGCAACTGAATGAACACACTCAAACCTCAAGCGTGAGCCTTAACCGTCTCATACTCTCATTGGACTTTTAAGAAATTACAACAACTATGTTTTTTCCCCAAACAAGTTGGGGTGAGCTAAATGAATCAGAATTGACCATGTTACTCCTATTTATCCCATCTCATGCAAAATTATGCAGCTACAAATAAAAAGTATTAGAAGTTCTCTATATTTTTGTTTTTTTTTGACAAAGGTAACAAAGAAGTTCTCTATATTTCTGAACGATATCCTCAAGGTTAAATAACTCCTAGAAAGCATAGGACCTACTGTAAAAGTGCTACAATGTTTAAAGCATATTATCCACTGATAGGTTTTAAAGATCTTTTCTTCCATTCTGTCTTATCTTTCACTAAGTTTATACGAAACTATGGATCGCCAGAGACTGCAGGTCCTTCAAGATAACTTCCTACCATGTGATTTTAGGTCTACCTCGTCCTCTTTTAATACCTTTACTCACTATGGTTTCGTAAAACATACCTACAGACTGGTGCATTCAGAGGTCGAAGCATGACATGACTAAACCATCACAAGTGACTTTTTCAGAAATTACTAAGCAACTAAAATTTAAAAATTAAAAGGAAAAGAGACTGATAGGATGTCATTAAAATTGAGCAAGCTAGCATTCCCATTGCACTAAAGGGTAAAGGGGAAAAAGAAACAGGGAATAACAATACCACATTTTAAACTACTAGGAAAATGTGTTTCTGAACATAGAAAGCTTGCAACTTCCTGGCATCAATATATCCACTCTGTTAATATTATGTGTATTTGTTCATAGGCAAATAAATGGGGACAGAGAATCTAGTGAATTTTTATGCCAACAATAACACACCTAGACAATTAAGATGTATAGATTGCACCATAGGAAAGAAATCAGAATTCTATTCTAAGCATGATTTTAATATGTCAAGACAAGGCTTGATCTCGTAGCAAGTGAAGGAGGACCAATATCTACTCTAACATGAGAATCTAGCATAGCCAGCAAAACATTAGTGCTGTTAACAAACAAACTATAAACACCTCACGAACACTACCTAAAAATCAAGAAATATAGTGTGGTCACAGTTTTGATGACATGAGTTGAGCTGGAACCCTTGAGGATTCATATAGACAACCCTAACTTTTGAGACTGAGGCATAGCTATTTCTTTTTGAGAGTGTGATCACAGTTTCATATAAAGCTACGAGAATAAGGTGAGTAAGCTGAACTCTTATAAAAAAAAAAGGTGAGTAAGCTGAACTTGATGATTTCCTACTTTTTTTTTATTAAGTAAGATGTATTAGAAAGGCATCAAGGAGATGCAAATTACATACACAAAAACATGGTTAACTCCTGAGAACAAAAACACTTATTTAATCAGGGAGTTAACCACAAGCAAAAGAATGGTCGCTAAGCCACATTGAGGGAGCTAATGAAATCTAAGAGGGGTAATAAATCATTACCTACTACATTGTCTTTAGCTCAAATGATGAAACTTGGTAACTTCATTTGTGGTAGATTAAGTTGGTCTTCTATAGATAAACTGATAACAGGACTCGGACTTGCCAGTAATAGATACTGTTAAGCAATATCTGGTTTTTGATCAGTAAGAAACATTAAGGTAGTATTTATCCTTGTCTCCTATAATGTCGCACACAACATACTTGAATAACCCAACATAAAATCATACCCAAACTGACCTTCACACAAACTTCTTGAAACAATTTCTACTTCTAACATATAGCAATAGTACCTTAGATTTTGAAATTTTCAGAGCTACAATCATCTGCGAAAGAGATCCACTGTCTAATATCAAGATTATAAAATAGTGTTAACTTTGCAGCCATAACAAAACAAATCCAAATAAAGTAATGAACTATTTAATTTTTACTAATTTTGAACTTGGTACCACTTTGCATCTACTAATTGAACTAGATTCCTAATGTTAGCTTTCCATTTACAGGAGTCAAATGCATATAGTCAAAAGATTACTTCAGTGATGGCAGCAATTTCATCTGAAGTTTAACAAAGCAACGTAAGTGTTCGATATGCAATAATTTAGTTCCTCCTAAACATACAGTGAGTCACTTACCCGCAAGGCAAAGCCAGATTCAATTAATTCTTTTGCTGCTCCAGTAAAATCTATTGTGAATTCACAAAGCAACATTGACTGGAAAGGTATAGTTTACTGCCAAACTACCCAGGCCACAGGACCATGCTAACTGTTCTGCATATTTGCATGAGACGACCAATGGAAAATATAAACACAGAAGAAGCCTGCTTTTCATATTCTACAATATACAAATGAATCATGCTCTGTAAAATATAAATTATCGGAAACGTCTTTGATTATGCAGGGCATTCTTATTGGTTAACTCAGAACTAAAAATACATGCACATAAAGCATGTAAATGTTAAGGCAAGGTCACAAGTTCTGAGTGAAATATCATGCCACAGTTCAAACTGTTACCACAAAGGATCTTAAATTTGATCATTTGTTTCATCCTTAGCTCGTGAGTTCTCAAGCCTTGATTTTTTATTTTTATAATAAGCTAATAAAGAATGCGTAAATAATAGAAAGTTCTAGAGCCTTGAGCTAGGAGCATGGCATACAATCTATTAGTTTGATATAAAATACTAACTAAGCTGTCTAGCATAAAAATTGCATAATGTGCTCTTTCCATACATCAGAAGGCAAAAAATGAGAGGAGAAAACAAAATAGTATTCTATAAAAATTCAGAAGTTTATCACAAAATATTCTAATAAAAATTTCAAAAGTGTCACAAAATTGAAACTCTTAGTGGAAGGAATATTTTGAGGGAAAAAAAAAAGAACAGTTGAAGGGTTGTATAGTTACATTGTGACACACTTGTCGAAAAGCTCATAAAATGAGAGACCTCGGCTTCTTGATGTGAGTCGAGTAAACAATAGATCAAGATACACACAAGATTCCCTGTCTAAATAGAGCAAGAGTGACTGAAGTATATATTGTCCAAACAAAAAGAACCCACCAGGCCATAAACAAAGCCACCTCTTTGTCTAGCAGAGAACAAGGCAATACGCTACATACCCCTTCGTAATTTGTAAGCAAATCGTCACCAAGTTGAGACAAGCCAAGGAAGATAAGTACCATTGATGCAGGCAAAAAGAATTGCAGAACCACAAGGCATACAAAGTGATTGTGCAGGAACACCTTGGCCCTACTATAAGCTAAGTCAGGAACTTTGCTAGCGTGCAGTCTTTGATACCAACACAATACTGCTTCATTCAAGTACATCTGCACGTTTGATCGCAACGATACAATCTGCAATAAGCCCGAAACCAACAAACACCATAGCCTAAAGCTACTAAATTCCGACTTCTGCATACCCACATTTCCAACCAACTTTGTAACATTTTCAATTCTTGAATTTTTATCAATAAGTAATAGGTCAGTAAACGGTTTCACCCAAAGCATTGATGTCAAAACCATGACCAAATAGTTAGCATGAAGAAGCAATCGCGCAAACCATCCACACGAAACAATAGGCAAATTACAACGAAGCTGATCAGTTCCAAGCCAAAAGGCATGAGCAATTCTCACTGCTGGCATATACAAAAAACATGAAATACAGCCCATGAAAATTGCAATAAACAACTTCTCAAACCCATGTAATGCTTCAAAATGAACATCAAAAACCCATTTAGGAACTGCCCCATGTACAGTACCAAGCGATACAATAAACCCAAGAAAACCCAAAAGAACACTCAAATGCTTCTCCGACAGCTTAGATGCAGATCTTTCAAACGAAACCCTAAAAATCAAAACGAAAATCCTGCCAACACCCAAAAACCCAAATAAAATCGGAACAAAAGAACCGCTCTTTAACACCCCAGACTCTTCAGATTTCGGCAAGAATCGATGAAGCAACAAACAAGAAAGAGAAACAAGAATAGAATTAAAAACACTACGAAAATCCTCGAAATAAATCCTTGTCTGAAGATGACCATCACTAAGCTTTAACCTAAAGATCTGAGCTTTATTTTCATCAAACTCAAATCTTTCTTTGGATTTCTTTCTGGGTTTGAGCTCAGAATCATTAGTGCCTGGCCTTCGAATGGCTGCCCGAACCCCATTTGAAGATGCATTGTTTGGAGCAACATCATCAGGGTGAACATAAGTGAAAAGACCAGAGAGCAAAAGTGCAGGGATCTTGATGAAGTGAAGAAGGAGAGTGAGGGAGAGAGCAAGAGCAGCTTGGAGAAAGAGATTGCCAGATAAAATTAGGAGTAAAGAAGATGAATTGGGCATTTTTGAGAGTTGCCAAAAGGATCTTGAAATGGAAGCTGATGGAGATCTCAAAGGAACAGAGATATTCAGTTCGGGTCAACAAGGAAAGTCATTTGGATCTTGGATCTTGGATCTTCGTGCCTAATTACCAAATATAGTGATAGTTTAGTGTTTAATTAGTAATCTCTTCGTTCACTTTTAATTGTCATGATTTTCTTTTGGAAAAATTACGCAGTTAAGTAAACATATACTAATTAATTAATCATCATAGTTATAATTTACTATAATTACCACTCGCGACTAACATTAACCATTAATTTTGTGGGCTGACTTCGAGGTTATATAATTAACTACGTTTGTATAATTCGCGTATAATTCGCAACTAACAATTCTTCGCTTGATCTGTATTTGTATACAATGGTTTCATTTGTATATGACGATGATTTTCTTTGATTTTTCAGTTTCATCACTATATACATTCAATCTTTTTGTGTATAACTTTTTAAAGTTTGTATAAACGTGTAGTTTTCGGATTTTGTATAATATAAATTATATAATGTAATTTGTATAATATAATTTGTATAAATGTTTAAAGTTCATATGCTTATGTTTGTATCAATTCGTTATTTAGAGTTTTATCATATTTGTATAATTTCGAACTTTATATTACTCAATTATACAAAAACACGTGAATTATACAAATGTACCCGAAATTATACAAACGAGATGCGAATTATACAAATTATTGCCCTCTCTCGCCCGCCTCTCTCCTTCCTCTCCCAATCTCACTCGTTTCTCTCCTCTCTATTCCAATCTCGCTCGCCAGATATACAAATACATATGCATATCAGTTACATATAGTATTATCTAACCAATATACATATACAAATTCACCTCTCTGCCCTCTCTCGCTCGCCTCTCTCCTCCCTCTCCCAATCTCGCTCTTACTTTTAACTGTAATTATGTCGCATGTCCTCTTTTATACATATATACAGTAAGACCTCACTAAATTAATATAGATGAGACCATGAAATATTATTATTTTGTAGAGGTATTAATTAATCGATAAATTAATATTTATTAATTTAAATAGGGTTTCGACACCGCAAAATTCATTCGGGGATGAAATCTCAGAGAATGTATATGAACTCACTTGTGATAACGTCATTCATAAACTTGACATCGTGATTAGTGATCTCGGTTACCGCAATAAAATGAACGTTAATAACTTATTAGATGGGTGAAAATGATACATGTTCAGATGTTTAGAGCTTAGAAGAAACTGTGGATACCATTGAAAAAAGTAATGTTGATGATAAAGTTAAAGATGATATAATACCTTTGGAACTAATTACGCATTAGGAAGCACTTATTGCATTTAGAACTCTTCACAATTTTATGGTGTAGTTCAAAAAGACCGCACTGAAACTTTTGGATGCAATAAGAAAGTTAGAGATGAATTCAACTAAATTTAAATTAGGGAAAATACATAAAAACACCTTTGAATTTGGCAGTAAAACTTATTTTAACACTTTAACTTTATGAGTAATTATTACCCCCCTTATCTTATTACAAGTGAATTTTATATCACCCGAATGGCTTACGTGGCAAATTATAACAATATCAGCGCATAAATAAAGAGAGAAAATTAAATGGGACCCTTTTTCTTTTTTCTTTTCAGCCAATACAATTTTTTCCATTTCTTCTTCTTCTTCCTTACGCCCATTACCCCAAACCCAACCAATTTCTTTTCTTCTTAATTCTTTCTTCTTCCTCACAGCCTCCACACCTCTCCTCTTGTTCCTCTATTCTTTCTTCATCCTATATCTCCGATTTTCTCCTTCTTCTAAGTAGTTTATAATAAAAGAGAAAGTTTCAAATCAAAACAACAAATCTCTAAAAAAATTCAACCATGATTTGATTAATAAAAAAATAACGAAGTGTCAGAACATTAAAAAATAATTAATCATCTAACTTTAAACATTACTTCTTCTAAACCTGGATATGTATTAGGAAGTTAAACACGAAAATTAACAACAGATCTAAAAAAATTAAGCACACTGATTTTGCACAAATTTAAAAGCATCATTATTGATATAAGTTGTTAGCTTCACTTAGCTAAAAAAAGAAAGTATGGTGATTGATGGAAGTAATAATAAATAATTACAAAGTAATGAAAAATAGGATGAATCGGTCTGAGTGAAATTTTAGATATTAAGAACTTGACCCATATGAAATAATGAAGAGGATGGGTGAATAGTGAAAATAAAAGTCTTAAAAAACGTGGGGAAGTAAAAATAAAGAAGAAGTATTTTTTTTTCAATTATCTGACATGTCATTGATGTGGCGCTTAAGTGGCGCGCGTGCATTTCACCCATAGATATGAAACTGGTATTGTATGTGTAAGGTGATATTAAATTCACTTGAATTAAGTTTAGGGGGTAAATAATTACCCGTAAAGTTAAAGTGCTAAAGTAAGTTTTGCTGCCAAGTTCGAGGGTGTTTTTATGTATTTTCTCTTTAAATTATAACAAAAAAAGAACAAAGTAGAATCATATTTCACTAAATTTTCTTCGATACATTTTGAACTTTTAAAGAATTATTAATTTATAATATTAAAAAGACCATATATTTATATATGAGTCTTCTGAAAATATATTATCTTATTATCTCATCAAAATTAGTGATTTTTTCCATTGGCCCAAGTCGGGACCGGAGGAAAATATTATCTTGGAGAGTTTATTAATTAACCGAATATTAATTAAGTGAAATTTTACTGTATATATACACACACACAATTATATGACAGATTTACACATACAATTAGCCTCTCTCCACTCTTTGCTCTCTCTCTCTAGCCTCTCTCCTATCTCTCCTAATCTCGCTCGCCTCTCTCCTCCCTCTCCCAATCTCGCTCACCACATATACAAATACATATGTATATCAATTACATATATACAATTATCTGACAGATATACATATATAGTTCGCCTCTCTCCACTCTCTACTCTCTCTCACTCGCTTCTCTCCTCCCTCTTCCAATCTCGCTCGCCTCTCTCTTCCCTCTCTCAATCTCGCTCACCAGATATACAAATACATGTGTATACCAGTTACATATATACAAATATTTGATAGATATATACATATACAATTCGCTTCTCTCCACTCTCTGCCCTCTCTCGCTCGCCTCTTTCCTCCCTCTCCCAATCTCACTAGCCTCTCTCCTCCCTCTAACATGTAGGTACGAATTGTAATTTGCAAATTATAACTATACAACATAATTAAGTTATTTTTGAGTGACTATATGTGAAAATTCCCCTATATTTTCCAGATACACTTATATTATTATTAAAAGAGGAACTTTCACAAATAGCCACTATAATAAACTTAATTATGTTCCATAACTATAGTTTGCATATTTATGGGTTGTAGCTACAATTTAAGCCATCTCGTTTGAATAATTCGCAGGTTTGTATAATTCGCGAGTACATTTGTATAATTCAGTTATTTTTGTATAAACTCAAAATAATGAATTTATACAATTACAAACATTAGAAGTGTAAACAGTTATACAAATTATATTATACAAATTACGAATTATACAAAAGTTATACAAATTATATTATACAAATTTCGAATTATACAAACATGCGAATTATACAAAACTAACAAGCTGAGCCGCGTAATTATAGCTAAAAATAGGCCGCGAATTGTAATTAAGACAAACTATAGCTATGTTAAGTAATTAACTATTATATGTTTGCTTATACTCGTAATTTCCCATATTAATATCATCCTGTAATATTTTAAAATTATCACCATAAAGGATAATTAGAGGAATTAAGTTTTTCAAGTTAGATAATTTTTCCTTCGTCTTTTGGGTCATGTTAATAGTTAAGAGAGAGATACTCCATTTTTTTCTTGTTGATAATTTAGCCTAACTAATCGATTAAGAATTATTAAGGGATTAAGGGATCATTTGGTAGAGTGTATTAGTAAAAATAATGCATGCATCAACTCTTTATATTAGTAGTTCCTTATTTGGTACACTTTTTCATTCTATGTATAATTAATGCAAGCGACCTTTAAGTCAAAATGAATAACTTATTCAGCACCAAATTTATTCATCTTGGCTTAAGGGAGGAGCTTGGGTCTGATTAGCTAGTTTGTGAACCTATTTTAATAAGATAATAATAATAATAATAGCTCTGAAAAGATAATTATTGACACTAAACTCTAATATAATCCAGTCATTTTTAAACTTGCTCCTATTTCCAGAAAAAAAGGAAAATAGACTGCAAATTGTGAGTTGTCACAATTAAATTGTAATTTTCACTTTTTTTATTTATCGTTCTTTTTGCACACTGATATTGAGCTTTTAACTTTTTATATATATATATATATATAGTAATATACCTAGTGAAATAAGTGAATCTGAAAAAAATAAAATATATTCAAATTTTATTCCTATCTCAAAAATAATAATTTTCTAAGGTTAGTCTTATATTTTAAGAAACTTAAGGGATCGTTTGGATAGAAGGATAAACACAAATAGTCCTGAGATAAATATTTAGTGACACTTGATTTAGTTTTTGGTTGGGAAGTTTGGGATAACTTATCCCGGGATTAATAAATAGTACTTGAATAAGTTATCCCTCCCAAGGGGTGGTATAATAATCCCATCATTATTTGTCATGGGATAAACTTATTAAATGACAAAATTGCCCTTCAAATACTAGGTCCTGCTGATATTTCTGTTTCCTCTACTTCTTCAACGACTACATATCTCATTACGTCTCAAAAAAGAACGACTTTACCTATTTGTGCTTCTGCTAGCTCGTTGTGAAGAAAAGGTCAATCACCCAATATATACACTACTATTAAGATGGGAAATGGGTGGCTCTTCCCTTCCTAACCCCCAAACAAATTGTGTTGTAAGTTTATTATTTGTTGGACTTGGACATATGGTATTGTCATACAAATATAGTGAATTTTGGATGGAAAATCTTGAGTTCCATTTTCTTTAGTGTGGAGTATTGATACCTCCATAAATGACACATAATTGAACACAAAGAAAATTCATGGGAATTCATACATAAAAATAATTAAGTTAAATAAGGTGGAGGTTCGTTTTTAAGAATGAATAACTAAAACTCAACTCAAAAAAAATATATACAAAAAGCTAAAAAAGAGGGTATTTTTGTAATCAAACCACTTATTTTAAGGAAGTATGCAATGGTTATTATTTTTAGTATGACAAACCAAACAATCAATAAGAAATAATGTCAGGATAACTAGTCACAGTATAACCTATCCCAGCATAACTTAAATTCAAATCAAACGACCCCATAGTAAGAAAGTATTGATCGATCGAGCAGCAGTGTGTAAATGGAAAAGGAAAAAAACAACTAACTTGAAAATATCCATGAGTGCTTTAACTCTCTTCGTTTCATATTAATTGATCATAATATTAAAAGTAGTTGTCTCATATTAGTTGTCCACTTTACTATTATATTAAAAAAATAACATTAATTTTTTTTTCTATATTATCCTTTCATTTAATTCTTTTTTAAAGTGTTCATTGTTTGTAAAATTCCCAAAAAGTTTTTTAAGGGGTGAATTAATAAAATTATTTTCTTATTTATAATTTTTTAAGCACCGTAAAAAATGAAAACTGATCAACTACTATCGAACGGGGAGTACATCTTAAATCATCACAATGACAACTACATATATATCATAAATCAACGACTAAATATAATTTAAGCCATTGCATGTATTCTTAAAAATATCAAATAAGCTATATACAGTAGTTGAATCTTTCATGAAAAAATAGTGATCTAAATCGATCTAATTATTTATCCTTCTAAAGCAAAAAAAAAAAGAATTAAAAAAATACTATTATTAATATTATCATGATTTGGCAAGTTATACTTTTTGAATCATACCTAAGTCGATCACTCACTAAGGACGATTTATAGATTATTATTTTTTCACAAGTAAAATGAAAAATGAATTTATGTTAATGATCAAGACCTAGTTAACAACAGTGGTTATTTCTCGATCATCTGGAGTTTAGAAATCATAAACAATAGTTAAGTGAACTATGCTATGACATGTTTTGAATAAAATAGTATGTATTCTCATTTAAATTATTTACCATTAACTTAATAGTGAAAACTTGATGATCTATAAACCATCCCTAATATTTATTGACTACACATTTACATTATAATTTGGCTCACATTTATGAACTACATATAACTCAAAATACTTAAAATATTATATGAAAAATCTTAATTTAAATAATGTGAGCCTATTTTTTCCAACAATATTCTTATAAGTATAACACTTTCCCCCCCCCCCCCCCCGCCAAAAAAAAAAACAAAAAACAAAAACAAAAGAACAAAACATTTTTTCATATGTGTTTTGGACACATGCGATCCATTTTAAAGTATGAATTCACGTGATTCAGTAATTTTTTCGAGCGTTATATATATATATTAAATTTAAATATTTTTTTTACTTTTTTTTTTTTTTTACTTTAAAGTCAATTATTATATTAACTTGAGGTTATTATAAAAAATTATAAATTTTAAATTTGCCATCATGTTGTTGATAATGACAAACAAAAAAAATCAAAGAAGTAGGAGTACTGGATAACAATATCCCCCACCTTCGATCGATATATCGTCATCGCCAACAGAATAAAAGGTGTACATTTTTTTCTTTTCTGCCCTTTTGACGATTCGGTAAGGGATTCTTTCATGATACCCCTCTTTAACAAATTAAATATCTACGATGTCTTATTCTATAGATATTTTTAGTTCACCGAAATAGATTGTGGTCGGATAGTTGAGCTTTTATGCGTTATTTTTAATTAGAGATTTCGAGTTTAAATATAGGGTATGCAATTTTTTTATGTTGAGAGCAATGTCCCCAAACTGGGCTTGCAATTAGATACAATTTGAATACAGTTGAGTTTCAATGCAGGTATTGAACATTGAGTAAGAAAAAGAAGGAAAGATATTTTGAATTCATTGTGTAATGTTTTGTTACACTTGCACACCACTACATAGAATGTGCTTTTCACGCTCTTCATGGTTTCTGAAATACTTGTAAATTGAGATTACTACTAGTAACTTTATCCTAGTTTAATTAACCCACAAATGATGATTAAGTTGGTTGAGTACGGGATCTTTCCAAATAAGGAATCTCAAGTTCATTATTCTTTTGCATATTTATCCGGTTGAACTCGTCACACGAACTTGTCTAATACCATTATATATGAGTTATTACGAACTATACGACACCCAAAAAATAACGAATACGGGTTCTTTTGTCATTTAAAAGAAACTGTATCCTAATTTTTGGGCCAAACAATAACTTTAACTTGGGTGTCAAGAGGAATGTGAAGGGGAAAAAAATCTAACGTATTTTGTATTCTTCTTTGACTTGGAATAAAGAAAAGGTCAAAAGTATGAGTTAGTAGATATTTTGGTGAGGAATGTACATTTTTTGCCCCAACGTAAGCTTCCTTGTTCAAAAAATAATTTATAAGCAAGTATTAGGTCCATTATGCATGTTAAAAGAGTATAAAATATATTTACACAATTAAATCATTTATTAGATTATTACAAATAAGTATCTTGATATATATTAATTAAAATTTTGGTAAAATTGATAATTAACTTGCTCTCACAAAATTCATCATAGAGAAGGGTAGTTTACAAAAATAATTAATACATTTTGGATTTTAAAATATTCATTCATTTTGGATCATAGAAAAATGTCAGAAATTCATTTATTTTAAAACAGAAAGAGTATTGTTGAGAAATAGATGAGTTGTATCAAAAGGAGAAAAAAAAGGGGAATAAATAGTAAATATATCATTTAACTTTACCTCAGTTGGCATCTAAAACCTCCAATTTTAATTGTGCACAAATATGTATTTAAACTTGTATAAAATTGAGCAAGTAGACACACGCTTCCTACGTGATGTCATACGTGGAAATTTACATTCTACCTGACGTCCGACGTGTATTATGTCACGTAGGACACGTGCATACTTGTTTTATTTTATACGAATTTAAGTATTTACTTATACACATCCAAAATTAAATGACATATATAACTATCATTTGAAATCAAGTTAAATAACGTATTTATATATTATATCAAAAAAATCATAAAGCTTCTTATATTGACGTGAGCAAGCAACAGATTGTAATTAATTTGGTACAAAAAAAGATACTTGGTACGTCTACAAGGGATGGATAGCAACATGTAACCAATTTTCTCATGCAATATTCCAATTTTGCTACAAATATTTAAGCACTCTCTACCTTTCCTATATCTCATCAATGCAATATTCATACACTTTCAAAAGGAAGAAGCTAAGAAAGAAACGATATTTTAAATTTGCATTCTACGACGTGTATTATATCACATAATACACACGTATATACTTACTTGATATAAAGTATAAACTTACATAAAATTTAATATTACTAATATAAAATTAATATTTTAATATTTATCTTTTCCTTTTCACATAAAACAAATCATAATTTCATGCAATATCAAGTTTTACAAAAAAAATAAAAAAAATTCAGATTTTCGTGTCGTATTACTTGTCGGCCACTTTATCCTTTACACAATTTGTTAAGAAATTATAAATAATAATAAAAGATTTACTACTGTAACTCTCTTTAATATATTCAATTTATGTGCCTTATTCAGAGAACAAATACACTCTTTTGACTAGACGAATATAAATTATTCTAAGCAAATGGCAAGGTGTATAAAATGTGAAATAAGAATATATATGGATTAGAATTATTATTTTTTACTATAAGTTTCAAAATATTTTTTTGTTCTTAAACTTCCTTGGTCAAAATACATCCCATAAATTAAAATAGAAAAAAAAATTAATACACCAAAATTAAATCATCAATAATAAATAATTCCACATTACAATACATTACATGTAGTGATACTTATAATGTTTGTATTATAATTTCAATATTATTAATATATACGTAATGACATATAATTACATTATTAATTTCTGCATAATTTGTATCGAGACGAAATAAGTCGTGCGAGTAATAGTGGGTGAAATGTTTGACAATGATATATAGTACCCCACACTCCTCAGTACCATTGTAAAGATAATCATATAAAAAGCCCTAAAATATCCTAATTGGCATTCGAAACTTATAGAAAGAACAAAAAAGCGAAAAACAGACTAACCACCTAGTGGTCTTCCGGCAGTACACCGGCCGGAGCTTCTCAAGGAGAACAATTACAGATCGATCAGTTCATATCTATGGATCCGAAGAAGAAGGATTTTAAAGGAAAATACGAATCGTCAAGTAGCAGTTTGTATTGGACTAATGAACGGCATGTTCATTTCCTCAATTCCATTGAAGCTTCATTTGTTCAAACCTTGCTGGAGAATAATAACGCCGCCCGATTTCTTCCGCTGGACCGCCATTTACCCGATAGTACAGATTCAACCCTTGATACCCCTAAAGAAAGACGACGCAGATTTTCTACTTCAGGTACTGACAAAAATCTGTCGCTAATTTTATTTAATAATGAATTATAGAATAAGTATCAAAATATCTCGTTAGCTGGAGGCTATTTTAGCTAGCCTCCAGCTAACAGAAGTTTGTTGCATGCGGTACATGTTAAGAAAAATAATGTGTGCACAGAAAATATTGTACATACCAATCCTGCAATCTGCAAGGGAACAGATCTGGAATATAAATGTTTATATTATTATTATTATATATATACTATATAAATTATGCGATAGAGTTGATTTTGAAATATATATTAAACGAGATCCATCTAGTATAATTATTTTAACACATATGTATAAATTTAGACTTTAAAACATTGAATTCTACCAAACTCATGATTAGATCCAGAAATGGGTCTACACATGATTTGTGTTTATGGTGTTTTTAGAACATCCAAAAAGATAAAAAGTGCAAACTAATTAATTAGATGGGGTTTTTGCTTCGTTCAAAAAATAAATAAAAATTGGATACTTTTGTGCGATCTAAAATTAATGATCATTAGAAATTGAACCACACAGATAAAATAGTACTCCAGTAATCCATTCGTTTCTGATTTTCCTTTCTACTTTTCATTTTAGTCTGTTTAGAAAGAAGAATGTTTTTTTACTTTTTAGCATTATCCGATTTCTTAATTCTAACTTTTTAGTGACATGTTTAAGACGGTAAAATTTAAAGATATTTTAATACATTTCACATATTTATCTTTAATTTCAGACTACAAAATTTAAAATTTTATTTATTTTCTTAAACTACATATTAAATCAAAATCATAAACAAACCAAGTTAAAACATAAAGAGTACTATTTACTAAGAAGATATTTTTTTTGGTTGTCATAGGGTACGTAGCAGTAGTCTTTTTCTTCACACACACACCTATATATATATATATATATAATTCAAGTCGAAAATAATGTACTCATCACCCTAAATTCATCTACGGCCCTAAAATATGTGTTTTTTTTTTTCCTTTCGCAAGATATAGTACATTATGTTTGAATACGTGTAGCTAAAATACATATATAAAAAGAAAAAGTGTTCCCTTTGAACTAATTTTTTTTTGTATAAATGTTGCAAAAACTATATATTAAGATATCAACATGAGCAGCGGAAGCAGAATAGATGTTGAGAAAAAAGCTAGAAGAATGTCATCCAGCATTTCCTCACAAGATCAGGTTCGTTTTTTTTTTTTTTTTATATTCATATTATAAACCTTCCCCACATATTTGAAAACATTCAATAAATATGTCCTAATGTGTGTCTTTTATTAAAAATAAAAATAAATTGCCACGTACTTTGATCTAGTTCCATATGACAGCTTATATATCCACCAATGAATATTATTAAATTCCACTATAGATGCACTATTAGGATAAGTCGTTAATTAAATAGTAGATATTAATTATATCTATATATTATATGGTTACAGGTGGTCCCACAATATAAGCATGGAAGAGGAGATAAGGATGCTGATGGTCACCCTAGTATTCCTCTCGATTAAAAAAAGATAGTTCTGTGTATAAAATATCCTAAAGGAGTGTGATATTTATTGTTAAACTAGATAATGTTGCCCGTGCTATGCACGGGCCCAATAATATAAATGATATATTTTGGGGCTAATAACCGAGTTTTTAAAGCGATTGTTTGCGTGGATAAAAGAATAAGTTTTTTTTATCACAAACCTGTACTTTCTTTGACGCTATTTAAAGCATAATAAGACTACCCACATACAACATTTTTGAAATATTTTATGTTGTCAATTATCATGATTTA
>NW_006239079.1:695492-716264 GCF_000226075.1 Solanum tuberosum | reverse complement strand
AAAGTCCCAATCTTGAATATTATATATTATACTTGGGTATAAAATAGAATTTTAAAAGTCCCACAAGTATGATATATAATATTCAAGATTGGGAAAAGTCCCAATCTTGAATATTATATATTATACTTGGGTATAAAATAGAATTTTAAAAGTCCCACAAGTATGATATATAATATTCAAGATTGGGAAAAGTCCCAATCTTGAATATTATATATTATACTTGGGTATAAAATAGAATTTTAAAAGTCCCACAAGTATGATATATAATATTCAAGATTGGGAAAAGTCCCAATCTTGAATATTATATATTATACTTGGCCCTAAACTCTCTTTTATAATATAGTAGAATAGAATAGAATAGAATAGAATAAGCACCTAGTTTAATTTATCCCTTCAGTTTATTTTCTTATTTCATCTTTTTTCTTTAAAAAAAATGTATGTTGTAAATAGAAGTTGTTGATCTTTTATCTTTCATTCATTAATCTTACCCTTCCTTTTAACCGAAGCTGATGTGGCATTAAAAATTCTTTTAATTAAATATGTGGTTTTTAAGAAATGGGTTTGGGTTAATAGGTATGATTGTGAATGAAATTGGGTTTAGTTAATTGCATGTGGATAAATAAAAATAATTCCACATATTTAATTTTAAAAAATTATTTATGCCACATAACTTCTGTTAAAAGGAAGGGTAATTTTAGGCTTAAACTTAATCTTGAGGGCATTTTTTATCCAAATAGGTGGATGGGAGGGCATTTTTGATCCAATAGGTGGAAGGAGGGCACTTTTGAGCCATTTCCTATACGTTAAGTGTATTTTTGACCCTTTTCCCTTAAAATAATTACTATTTTAAAAAAATATAACTATTTATTTGTTTTATTTTTAATGTGATGAAAAGACAATTAGTTACACATTTCGTCGCTATTTGTTTGTAGTTGGCAAAAATCTATTGCTAATTCATCGCTAAGTAGGATTAATAACGAATTTTATTGTTTAGCTATAAAATTTGTCCATTGCTAAATTTAATTTATTTGATACTGTAATATGCCAATGTTTTTAATGTGCTTCAGTTTGTAGGTTTGGACGTGAGGATGGGGGGGGGGTTGAATCTCCGATATTGATTAAGGGATGAGATTGAGTTAAACTCAAGATCTATTCAACTCATTACGTGATTGGAGATATTTTGTCCAAACATAATAATGTAGTGATTATTAAATGTAAGGAGGAATATTTTAGTAGACTAAGGCCTAAGCACATCAATCTTGTTGACCCATAACTATGAGGTGGGTGCGCGCGCATTATAGTAGAATAATAGGGCTGCCTAAAATTCTCATGAAGATATTTTTAGGGTTAAACAACACCACATGTGATGCGATTGCTTTACTTAACTTTTACCTTTCTACTTCCATTTTTTTTTCTTTTGAGATTTTGGATAACAATATATTAAAATCGAACGAATATAACAACGATGACATATACCATATAGTTTTATATATGAAATCCGAAGAAAATGGTGATGGTTGATGCGTACGTAATTTTATTTAGCTCTACCATATGAAAATAAACAGGTTATTTTCGATAGATTCTCAGTTGAAATAACACATATTAAAGTCAAATGAATGGTAATGAAAAACTATATACTAATAGTAAAATGACTTTTGGACCATGAGAGTACGCAAGACGGCAAGAGTAGTAATTTTGTGGGAAGGTGAAAGAGTCACAATGGAGTTTGAATCCGATCTTTATCTTATTCCCACAGTTTTTTTTACTCCCGTATCAATTATTACTCTATTTTATATTCACAATAGAAGGAGCTTACTTAATGCCATGCCATAAATGTAACTAAGTAGCCGATCCATATTGCAGGATTCCAAAGAAACTTATGCCAAGAACCTAACAATTGACTGAAAATACTTATATATGTTGTTAATTAGTATTTGTACTATTTTAAATAATTTAAAGTAGAATGACATATCACCAACCATAGTTAGATGATAAATATTTATATTTATATGCGAAATGCGTAAATCATGTTTTTTTTTCAATATAGAATAAGTCGTAGGTAGGTACATGCACAGCTAACGTAATTAGCGGCAAATTAAAATGTGGTTAGGAGAAGTATCATGCTTAATTTAATTACGGATGTTTGATTAGTGATTAACCACGACATCTCATATGCAAGAGTTTCCATCACTTGCCATTTCCTTTTGTTTTCTCCTTTTTGACTTTAATTACTATCAATTACCACACTCTTATCAACTTATGTGTTATGTCTAGTCTTGCTTAAGAAATGAAATTAAAATATTAATTAAAATTAAGAAATTATGTATATCTTAAGTATTCCAGTTATGTTGCTGAATTAATGGCTATAAGTCTTGTGAATTTATAGTGTATGAAGTTTTTACACCATTATGTTATGTTGACTTACAATATTAGATAATTTTTTTTGACAAATTGAACATGGTAATTTGACAAAGTAATAACTTGCTATAGCTGATTAAATTATAAAAGAAATTGTATATTGTTCATATTTACTTTGTATTTGGACATCATACCCTTTTTTTACTCATTATATATAACTTAAATTCATATATTATATACTAATGAATTCGTATTACTTGTATTTAGACGTCATATCGATTCTTTCAAAAATATCAAGGCTTGTTTGGTTTTCCAGTACTATTATGCTAGATGACATTTTCTTTGTTTTAATGCTAGATTATTTGTTGGTGTTTGTTATTGTATTGACGGTATTATTATAGTTCTTATTTTTTATATTTATTATTGTCTATGATATACAATGCTATTTAGTATTATCACATCATTTTGTTGTTTTTGTTCCTTCTTTCTATCCTTATTAGTTGCTATGATTTTCTCTGCATTATCTTTTTTTTTTGTACTTGAATTTGATGCACTTGAACCGATGGTCTGCCAGAAACAACCTCTCTACATTCACAAGATAGTGATAAAATTGCATACACTCTATTCTCTTGAACCGCAATAATAGAATTACGTATATTATTGTTTTTGTAATTATAATCTAATTATTATTTTATATTAACTTGAGGTTAGAAATTCATAAACTTCTGTATAAGAAGTATTTTCCTTCATAGCCACCAATCACCATTTACACATGAATTCCACTTTTTCAAAATTCTTGTTCTGACCATCATCAGTTATTCCATTAATCAATCAACTGAATAGCATAACAGTTTTTCAAATGATGGAACTCATCATGAAAAGATCACTGCGATTCAGGATTTTAATTTTATGGATCCAATTTTTAAGTTTTTTTTTCCTTTCTTAAATCCATTACCTATTTAAAGCTAATGAGTTCATATTGATTATTCACTGTAATTTTTAATGAACTTTTTACATATAAATTTATGCTCAGCATATCTGCGTCGAAAGTACTGAATTCAGTAAGTATAATCAAACAGATTAAGCATAAAGCACGCAGATTAACATCTAGTTTAGTGAAGAACCAAATACAGTACACAAATGTTAACTTCTGCTTACTCCAGATTGGTATGGCGTGCTCTCACAGCTTCAGGACTCTGCTTCAAAATTTCACCCAATTTGAAAACAACCATCTCAAACAGCACAAACATCGCTCCTTCGTATACACTACCCATCGGAAGCAGCGGCCGTTCCTTCTCTCCGTCTCCGGCATTATCATCCGCCATCGTCTGAGCCGGAATATAAGCAACAGCACTCGCGTACTTCATTGAAGATCCCGAATCAGGCTGAGCTGTCAGCAACAGTACACGAGCGCCATTAAATTTGGCCACTCCGGAGATCGCATCGACGGTGGAGAAACCACCTGGACCGGCGGAGGATATTAGGAGGTCGGAGGGACCAATTGGAGGAGTGTTCATGTCGAAGACGCAGTGTGCTGATAAACCGAGATGGAAAAGCCTCATGGATAGGGCTTTCAGCATCAATCCTTCACGGCCCACGCCGTATAGGAATACTCGGCCGTTACGGTTAGCAGCATCTGCGATTTCTTGCACCAGCACGTCTAGTGCTGCTGGATTTGGGGATTTTGCGGTGAAGACGGAGCTTATCTGATTGCATATTTTTGAAGCTAGTAGAGCTGATTCTGTTGGGTTCGATTCGGCCATTTGACGCTAATTCTCTCTGCAATTTCACCTGTTCAATAATGAAAAAAAATCTAACTCTTACGCATTGTCTGTTTGACTTCCAAGTTGTGGCTAACGTCTCTTTATCTCCACAGCAAAAAATAAATACATGGAGAGAAATATTGAAAACACCAAAATTTGATATGGATAACAAATTATTAGTTCCATGATGTTTTCAATACTTGTTTCGGTTTTTTATCAAGAGTTCCTATACTCTTACAAGAATTTGAGATTATTAAATGTATCTAAGTTTAGTTAGTCAAGTAGAAGATCGTTTTTAAAACTATCAATAGTTGAAGGACAAAACTAATACTCCGTCTACATCAAGTTTTTTTGTTTTTTTTACATCAAGTTAAATAGTGTTTTCAAATACTTTTCTCTAAATAAATACAAATAGAAAAATGAGAGGAAATACAAAAAAATAAAATAAAAATAGAAGAGTACGAAAGGGTGAGGGGTTGGGGCGTTTGATAAGTGAAGAGAAGATAATGAACTTAGCTTTTGTCCAGGAAGCACAACAAAAGAATAGTAATAGGCAGAAGCAGTGGTAAGAAGGCCTATCTCAAGTGAAATAAATAACAATAGCATTCAGTTGTCTTCACAACTCCCCACACAACCCTGTACGAAAGGGTGAGGGGTTGGGGCGTTTGATAAGTGAAGAGAAGATAATGAACTTAGCTTTTGTCCAGGAAGCACAACAAAAGAATAGTAATAGGCAGAAGCAGTGGTAAGAAGGCCTATCTCAAGTGAAATAAATAACAATAGCATTCAGTAATCTTCACAACTCCCCACACAACCCTGATTTTGCCAACTGAGGCCGGCGAGCTCTAATGTTTTTTTTTATTGGGACCACCAGATTGAAGAAAACCTCCAAAACATCACTTTTAAAACTTATTTTCTTTACTCCCTATAAAGAAGTAATTTTCTTCATTTCCAAAGAACTTGTTTTTCTACACAAAGAAATTTGTAAATATTTTGACCAACCATTATAAAACAGAAAATATTTTCCTCCAAATCACACGAAACCTTAGTTTGATCTTTGAATTATTTTAAAGGAGAGATAAAACTACTAATTATTCTAGAATTATATGTAATAAACATGTTAGTTAATTACACTCACAAGCTTTCCAGAATATAGTGAGTGAAGCAAATGATGATAGGGTCAAGCTGCAACAGGCTCAGGTACAACTACAAACAGATCCAAGCAATGTAGAATATCAAAAAGTTGAGAGCTAACTGTATCAGAAATTCAGAAGATCTTCATATATGGCTGAAATATTCTTACAACAAAGAAGCAAGGCTACATGGATAAGACTGGGAGATGATAATACTAGGTACTTCTACTCATTCATTAAACATAGGAAGTTGAAGCATGCCACAACACAATTGAGAGACAAATCAGGAAACTGGCAAACTGACCCTGCTGTCATTGCAACACTATTTGTGGAGTATTATGAGGAAATTCTAGGCAATGAGACAGTGAATAGAAGGCCAGCAACTGGGGAACTAATAAGGAAAGGAATGGTGCTTGCAAAGGAACAACAGTGTGAATTAATTAAAAGTTTTGAGCCAGCAAAAGTGAAGAAGGCAATATTTCAGATTGATAGTAATAAAAGTCCTGGACCAGATGGATTTGGAAGTGGATTTTATAAATCAGCTTGGCCTATTGTGGGAGAAGATGTTACAAATGCAGTGCTAGAATTTTTCCAGAACAGCAAGATTCTGAGGCAGATTAACTCAACTAGTATTGCACTTATTCCCAAGATTGATAAGCCTGAATTTGCCAGTCAATTCAGACCTATCTCTTGTTGTAATGTCATTTACAAGTGCATATCAAAATTAATTTGTAGTAGGCTGAAATCAGCTACTAGTCTTATAGGTGCAAAGAACCAATCATCTTTTGTCCAAGGAAGATCAATGATGCATAATGTACTCATTTGCCATGATATCTTGAGACATTACAATCGGAAGAACGCATCTCCTAGATGTCTTATGAAGATAGACTTGAAGAAAGCATATGATATGGTTAGCTTGGAATTCCTGGAGGAAGTACTTATTCATTTTGGGTTTCCTGGACAGTTTGTGAAGTGGATTATGTTGGGAGTAACAACCACCATGTTCTCAGTCAAAGTAAATGGGGGAAGCCATGGGTTTTTTGTAGGTAGAAGAGGATTGAGGCAAGGAGATACAATATCTCCTTTGTTGTTTGTACTTGTGATGGAGTACCTGTCTAGAACACTACATACAATGAGTCAATTGCCAGACTTCAAGTACCACCCAATGTGCAAGAAACTGAAACTTACATACCTTATATTTGCTGATGATCTGATGATTTTTTGCAAAGGATATGTGGACTCAGTGAATAGAGTGATGGAAACATTAGCTCACTTCAATGCTGCTACTGGTTTGGAGGCCAATTTGGAGAAATCTAATGTGTACCTAGCTGGGGTAGATGAGAGGGTCAAAATGCAAATCCTAGCCAGAACTGAATTTTCAGAGGGTGTGTTTCCAATTAAATACCTAGGACTCCCCTTGTCACCTAAGAAATGGAAGAAGATTGAGTGTTGGTCCCTGATAGACAAGATTACTCACAGAATAAAAGTAACATACTCTAAACAACTTTCATATGCATGGAGATTGCAAGTGGTTAATGCAGTACTGTTCTCAATTCATAGTTTTTGGGGAGCAGTATTCATCCTTTCCCAGAGTATTCTCAAGAAAGTGGATCAGATATGCAGAGATTTCCTATGGGGAAGCAGTGCTGATAAGAAGAAGGTAGCATTGGTTGCATGGGATAAAGTGTGTCTTCCAAAAAGACAAGGTGGTTTGAATATTAAAAGGTTGTAGTAATTGGAATAAAGCATCTGTGGGCCAATTATTGTGGCAAATTATAGTTAACAAAGAGTCATTGTGGGTTAAATGGGTTCACAACATATATATGAAGAATGACACTTCAATATGGACTCATAAAACTCCTATTGACTGTAGTTGGTATTGGAGGAAAATTAATGCACTCAAAGAGCACATGCAGGGCTGGTACAATCACAGAAGATATATGCTGACTCAAACTGGTAAGTATTCAATTACCAAGAGCTATCAAGCACTCATGGGTCCTAACCTAGATGGAATATTGCTGAACTAGTCTGGACGTCAATGGCTATGCCAAAGCATGGATTCATGACATGGTTAGCAGTTCAAGGAAGATTACTCACACAGGAAAGAAAGTTGAGACTGCAGATTCAGGTGGAGGATACTGCATGTTGTTTATGTGAGGAAAAAGTAATGGAGACTAATGTTCATCTCTTTGAAGATTGCAAATGGACATCAGCTGTGTGGCAAGCTATGCACCAATGGACAGAAGTACCAGTGCATAATATTGGTATTGTACAGGTCCTGGAAAACATAAAAGGGAATCGTTGGAAGCAATTCAAAAAGAGATCATGGCAGCTATCTGCGAAGCAATCATATACCACACTTGGCGTGCTAGGAATTGGAGGAGATTTAGAGACATGTGTACATACGGAAGAGGCAGTAACACAGATAAAGAAGGAAATCAGTGAAAGATTACACTTACTTAGTAGTTCTAAGAGAGCAAATAAATGTAGACACTTTATTCAGCATTTGTTATGTAACTAGGTATTTTGTTTTGTTAGAGGCCTATTCTCTGTTTCAGAAATAGGTGCTCTTTTAATTGTATATGTTCTTTGGTGGTTATGGTAATATTTTATAGTTGTTACCAAAAAAAACACACAGATTCTCAGGAAAAACCTACTGCTACTATATCCGGTGAATATTATTTATCATCCTTAAGGTTGATAAATCTTTAATACACAAGTTACAAGCAGAAGTTGGACGGATATAAACAAAGGGAGTATGAAAATAAAATAAAATCAACAATGTTCATCTGGTTTGATCTGAGCTCCAAGGCCTGGGGAAGAGTACTATTTAGAAGTGTCCATGCTACCTTCCTTAATCTCTATGTCCTTAACAGCAGTACTCAATGATGATGATGAATCAGACCTTCCATCCTTTCCCACAAGATCCTCATCCTCATCCTCATCGTCTGATGCTTGTTCGCCCTTTTTACGGAGTTCTTTGACTCTCCGATACTCATCATAGTGTGCTCGCCTGTGGTCCTTGAAGTTTTTTCCCTTCCTAGAACCAGAATCTATCACATTACAGAAAAATATCAGATACCTGAGCATACTTGAATTCGCATTCAAAATACAAATCACTGAATAGTGCAAATGAAACTCAACCAGTAACAAAATACACTTGAGAAAAGAAAAAAAAGGAACCCAATATAGAAAGAGGGTTGTCTCCTGTGTCTGTGCATGGCGAAATCAATCAATTGAAAGGTCCCAATTCATATAGGGTATGGGTAAAACAGAACTAGAAAGTTCTATTCAAGCTTACTGGATAAGACAATTTCCTTTGGCTGCAACGCTAGCCAACTCAGACGTCAATGACCCCCTTTCCCTCCTCTTGGCTCTCTCTCACCCAAGCCAACCCCAAGTCTTCAAATCAAAAGGTAGGAAAACCCAAAGGGAAAAAGAAGTTAAAAAGGAGGGATGAAGAAACACTCATAATGATCCAAAAGAAGGTATCAAGCACTTGATAACCGAAATAACTAAGCAAATAAAAGGGCGGTGAACAGAAACTGAATAACCAATATAATTGCATAATGCTTTTTTTCCCTCCTTGATTATCAATATGATCACGTAGTTTCAGATAAGTGAAGATTGTTGACGGAAAAAGACAGAAAATGAATGTCAAGAAGCATATATACCTATGACAAATTAACAAATGTGAAAATAGTAGTCCTGAAGAACTAAGTACACCAGACATTCAATAAGAATTAGAAACATGATTCAATGTATTTTGGGTTTTAAACTCTTGAAGATCAAACTAAACCTGCATCATCTTGGTCCATGACATCGGCTTCATCCTCAGATGACGTCCAGCCAGACCGTCGGGATTTATTCTTACTGGAAGAAGCCATCTCATTCAATGCACTGCGTATGGCTTCTGCATGTACTGCATCACCATTGCCTTCCTCAAAACTACCCCGTAGAGGAGATAAAGATCCTACAACATCACCAAAATCAGAAAAAGTCAAGAGGAAGAAATGAACTTGCATAGATTTAGGCGATATAAGCTATCATTCAAAGACCAATATAAACATTCCTCTCTAAATACAGATGAATGATTAGTCCATCAAAACGCAGGACTATAGAGCTTATCTATTAGCTACTTTACATGGAACCTTCATGTTTTCTTCAATATAACCATGTTGAGCAAGTATCACACCAGCATAGGAACTTCATATGGTGGATCTTTCAAGATACACTACAAACTTACTAAAACACAACATAGCCGCCTTGAATACATACTCATGCAGCGGACACAAGACTAGTCATATAGGACACATAATGATGTACCCCCAAACTTGACGATTTGATAGCCTTCACCCCCAAAATGTTGTCATGGCACCGAACATCGATACACTCCCTTTTAGGCGTGTGAGAATGAAGAAAAGTTGAAAAATCAGCTTTTAAATGAGGTACTTTCCAACTGTTAAATTGCTGCATAATCATATATAATAGTTTATTTGTTCCAAATTGTGCGTTTCTTCTTACTTCTTAACATACCACACATATTTTACCCCAACTTTATATTTTCTTTGCATCTTCTTTAGGTACAATGGTTATTTATTCCAATTTAGTGTGTATTTCTTCTTTTCCACTCCAAATCTGTAAAAAAAAACTTGACTGAAATTCTATTAATTTTTTACTACAAAAATATTTTTAGTCAAAACAACAAATTTTCAACTGTGTATTTATTTTATTTCATCTTTAGATGTAATGACAATTTGTGCAACTGTATAGTTCTTTTTTTTGGAGGTTAAATTTGTAAAAAGAAATAGGTGAAACTCCATCATGTGTATCCAAACAAAAATATTTAACCTAAAAATGGAGTTCCAAACATGTTTTCTGATAAATCTGGCACGAGTTGAACAAAGAAAAAGAGGAAACCCTATCTGCTTAATAAATTCAATTAGATAGAGTAACTACATCATGTCTTAACAACTCATACCAAATGAGACCCTTGCAAATGCAAAAGAACTGGAACTACAGAGGAGTAACGAGAAATAAAATCACGCAAAGCCCCTAATAATGCTCAGTAATTCTCTTAGTGGCAGGATAGAAACTGTATACACTAACGAGGATTAGACTCAAATAAAGGAAAAATACCAGAATGTCTGTGTTTGATGAAGTCACGGAAATCTTACTTGGAAGATCAATTATTCAAGAATTTTTTGGAGCTTTTGGATAATCCAATTTTCTCATACATAATAATAAATTAAGCATCAATGCCATTATTAGAAGCCTAACCTAAGGCTTCAAATACCCAAACATAAGGGTAGTAACTCTTATATTCCACCACCAACAGATTATAGAAGGTTTGGCACCATATAAGAAACTTCAAAGGTGTTGACATTTTGAGAAGAATATACATCAACTTTGACATTTTAACTTTGAGGAAAATAATCAATTACCCTGAGCTAAATAACAATAAAAAGAAAATTAAACAGAAATATAAAATGCACCAGTAGCATTACAAAAACATTTAAATCGTATAAGCACCATGTAAAGAAACTTTTAGGATGTTTACAAAAAATACTACCAAATGATCCAAATAAGTTTAATTCTTAATAAAAAAGAATTGATGAAGAAAGTTGACTTCTTAAAATGTTTCCACCCAAATCATCACTCTCATGGAAGCTAATCTAAAAAGGGAAGAAAAGAAGATCAGTACGTGCATAAATCATCCCCCAGGGGCTTTGGTCTAGTGCCCCACAAAGGTAGAGGTAAGGTCTACATACATCCTCCCCTCCCCAGCCCCCACTGGTGGTATTATACTGGGTATATTGTTGTTGTTGGGCTTTGGTCTAGTGGTAAGAGCACGAAGTGTGATGTGTTAGGCGCACATCATGGGTTTGAACCTATTGCATACAAAGCCTAGTATTTAAGTAGAGAAGAGTACATAGTTTGGCAAATTATCTACCGAATTTCGAACTGTGTGCCATTAGCCCTCGGAGGGTTTCTCGGTTATTCAAAAAAGGAGTAAGTGCATAAATCATCAGGGTAAGAAAAATAGAAAAAAGAAGAAAAAGAAGACTAGCAAGAGTATAAAACCAGGTTATTACATTAATCATGTTTCATCTATCTATAAGCCTACCAAGCATCAAATTCTATTAAAGAGAGACTGATTGGCATGTGAAAGGCAGAAAATGACAGCTCAGCTCACACCACCACATTATTTGATCAATATATGAAGCTTGCATGAGACAAAAAATTTAGAACTGAGACAAACAGACATAAAAAGAGGAGTCAATTTCATGAACATACCATCATCATCGATCATGCGGTGATATGGTGTCTTTGGTTCAGTAATTTTCTGCCTCACCGGTTTATTTGCCTCAATTTCTCCCAAATTTGCCTCATCCCACTTAACATGCCCCCTTCTACACCAACAGAAAATGTTCGAAGCAATTAAATTTGCATTGCTAACAATACTCATACCGCAGGCAGACCAAAATAAGTCCAATTATTCAGAAGAACAGATAAAACAAAAATTAAAATCATGATGAGAACACAACATTAGCACCAATGCATACCCCAAAAATAACTGAGCTTGCAATAATATATTCAAGGGAACCGTTTTTTGTTCTTGTGATCAAGTAAAGCATAACTCAAGGTATTAAACATGTTATGGAACACATATACAGGAGAAAAAATGAACAGGTTTTGGGTCCCAAACAGCACATTCAGTCTACTTACAGTAAATTAATACGTGCATACAGTATTTCTTTTCTCAATCTTGTCTATGTGGCATTCATTAGAAACTGAAATCTGAGTTTAAGCGAGCCCAAGATGTAAACAGAATTCACAGAACAGGAAGAGACATTACTTCATTTTCTCAATGTAACTCAATCCTTCAAGCAGTTGCAGTCCAACTGGTTACCCTGAACCAACAAAAGAAAAAAAAAAAACCTGTCAAACACTCTTTTGATAAAATGAAGAATTCATTGTAGATAATGTCATTAATAGACTAAATAATAAGTTGCAGGTTCCAAAAGACCCCTGAGAATTTCTAACAAACATTTACAATCCATTTCTGCAAATTGTTCAGTTTTTAATAGATAACAGTAAATATTTTTCATCTGGAAGGTGTAGGGATGATAAGCGCCTGGAGACAGCATAGGTTATGATAAATCGACATGCTTATTAATATGAGATAATCAACAACAACAAGTAATCCCACAAGTGTAACCTAGGGAAGATACAGCGTACACAGACCTTAGGTAGGCAAAGAGGCTGTTTCCGATACACCTCAAGGGCGGCTCAACCCTAAAGCGCAGGGGCTTTAAGCCGAAAAAAAACCCCAAATTCAGTTCGCTCAAATACGAAAACATACCGAAGATGCACAAAAAGAAATAAATTCGTCCAAAAGGCAAGATTAAACGAAGAACCTAAAGAAGATGAAGGCTCGAGATACATACATACATAAAAGAGACGAACAGATCTCATGAAGGCAATTGTGAGGAGCACCGAACAAAACACCTGGGTAGAATATAAGAAAATTATATATTCATTGTTACTATTAATTAAAATTTAAAATTTATTGCTACTCTCTTAGTAATTATTATGCACATATTTTTGAATTTTTATTATCCATATAATTATAATTAAAAATACAATTAAATTTATAGTTAATTTTTATTTCTTAATGATTCAACCATGTTTTAATATTGACTTGTAAAGTTGTCTTCAATTTTTTGAAATGTTTTATTAAACATTTCAATGTCAAACTAATTAGATTATCAAATAATTAATTTTTAAAAAAGTTTTCAAAATTATAATTAATTAGAAACAAGGTGACAAACCAAATGAATTAAGAGATTACATTTTGCTCAAAAGCAAACATTACTAAATTGTAGAATAAGCTAGAGTTTGACACAACCAGAAATAAAGTATGAAACTAAACTCTAAATCAAATACTTTATACAACAAATGGTATAAATATAATTATTTAATTTAATCGATCAATCAATTAAGAAAAAAAACTCAAACAGTTAAAAACAAAGATCTGATAATCGGAAAAAATCAAAAACTTACCAAAACCGCTAAATCAATAGCCCATTATCAATAAATTTCTATTTAAATTATCGATTTCGATTCGATTTTGAACTAACCTTACCTATGTGAGACTCAAAAGCAACATAGCTCTCTCTACCTCATACTGACCTGACATTTCTAGTGCCCAGTGAAAAGCAAGCCCAAGTAGCCTGCTTTAAGATCTAACACATATTCTAAAACAAAAAAGTTGTATTCCTTTTATCCATGCTCTTTTTTTCTTCTCTTTTGGTCTATGAAGCAGAATGAAAAGCTGCCTAACATAAAAGTTTTACAACAACAATTACACAGAACAGGCAGTTTGTGAATAATGTTTTTACATCATAGTTTTTACTGCTTGAAAATTTGAGCTTGTGCTAACTTAGGCACTTTAGTTATAATGATACTTCTACAAGCTAGGTTGAACTTCCTAAGCTAAGTTACAATCTACCATGATCTTTCTCAACAAAGTGGTGAAGGCCGATGAGAACCAAATTTAGCGAACCAACGATTCTGGTATGCATTAGGGGTTACTGCAGGCTGTTGCTTGTATGAAGACATTTCTGGTGCTGCATAGCGCGGAAGATTAGCCTGGCCAAACTCTTCAAATCTGATGTTTGGTAATACTAAACCATTATTTCCTTGGAATTGTGATGAAGTGCATTGCTGCTGGACTATCTTCTGAGAGCATAAGTCGTCCCCTATCGGTATTTCACCAGTAAGAGTCTTGACAGCAAACATGAAACAAGGATCTGCCCATATTTCATCAGAAGGTAAGCCCACAGAGGAAGGAGTATTAACAGAGGGCTTGCTCGAATTAGAACCCGGGATCTCATCCACTTTCTTTTCGTTTATGACTGGAATTGTGCCGGTTAGAGTTTTTATTGCAAATTCTATGCAGGGGTCTGTCCAAAGATCACTTAAAGATGACTCGAGAGCTGTTTCACCTTTCTTATCGCCTTCACAGCTAGCAAGGACAGTTTTTGCAGGCTCAGCTGGAGAAGGCTTCTTCTCTCGCTCCGTTTGTGATGAAGCAACAAGACGCTTTTTCCTTTTAATAGTCAGACTCCCAGTTTCTACCTTCTTGCTGATGGTAATACCAGTTACTGTAGTTGCAACATGCTTACTGGTATTAATAAAATTCAAAGGGTTATCAGAGGTGGCAGCTTGTGTCCTCTCCTGCTGTCTAACTGAAGTTAGCTGGGTTTGATCATTTGTTTGGAGCTTAAGAGATGTATCAGCTTTAATACCAGCAAGCCGTTTGGATGCTCTGCGAGGCAAGTTCATACCCTTTTTTCTTTTCCGCTGAAATGTTTTCTGGTCATGCTTTTCCGCTCCATCTCGTGATGGCTTTTCTTGATCTTCTCCACTTACAGTTTCCGAGACAACTTTACCATCATCCTCATTTTCTTGATGTTCTCCACTTGCAGTAGCCGAGACAACTTTACCATCCTCTTCCTTTCCTTGATGTTCTCTACTTGCAGGATCTGAAATAGCTTTATCATCATCCTCCTTTTCTTGATGTTCTCCACTAGCAGTATTCGAGACAACTTCACCATCATCGTCCTTTTCTTGACGTTCTTCACTTGCAGGATCTGAAACAACTTTCCCAACATTCTCCCCTGCTACAGCATCTCCTAAACCTGCAATAGTTCTCACTTCCAAATTAGAACCACTCATTTTGATAAACTACTTAAAAAACACTTGACATCTAGAGTAATTGAATTTTGATGACATAAAATGACATCTCTTGACCCATCTAGAGGCTGCAGTACCAAAAGAATTTCGATTCCAACATATTAAAAGCATTTTCCCCAAGAATTTCAGCAATAAATTAATTCTTGAATTCACAAGGAAATCTGTACCAGAGGAATGAAAAGGAACTTACAATAAATTAATGACTTAAGAGCATAAATAAAGCATTTAAATACTCCATATGAAACAGAAACATCAGAACGTTCCAATTGTGAGCAATACCTTCACAGGATGACATACCGCCTTCTACGCAACTGGAATGTGTCATATGTTCAGCACCCAACTTCAGCTTCTGATTCGAATTAACTTCCTTGCCAGATGCATCACTGTCTAGCGACATCTGCTTGTCAGCTTCAGCAGGAAACTAGCGAATACCAGAAACCAACTAAAAGATTAGTTCATCAAGATTTACCATGGAGAATTTGAAGCATGGCTAAGTGGTTTGAAGTCTTCCTAACGAGTTTCATGTGTGGGAGTCTGCCCTGTATGCAATGGGATTACAAATAAACGGTTTCAAATGATTATAACAAAAGGAGGTCGTGAAGAATGTACTGTATTAAGAGTCTGATCTCCTCTAGTTTTATGAAGGAAAAGGAGATCAGAAGATGCTACAAATCTGAAATTACCAACAAACGTTTAGCATGACTAAAAGACTATGGAAAGAATGATTCTTTTCTTGGAGGTTTCCCCTCAAAGTTGGATCAGCTAATATTCAGAACCTCACAAAGTTCTCTAGAGTTGGATGTAAACAGTTTGTTTACAGATGTCTAAATAAGCTTTGTAAGGTATGAACAGGACAGACTTTTCTGTGGCCAAGTTGGTGAAAAAATAAGAATACTACCATTTCCACTAACAGAGATATATAAATTCCAGTAATTTGAGGTGTAATTTTATCATACAATTCAAATTTCTTTGATACCATGTTTCTCTACTTACTAATTACCTCCATAAATCATTGTAAACAAGAGCTCTTGGATTCTAACTAGCTTATGAAAACCTATGGACTTTTAACCACCAAAGTAAAGGATAATACCCGTAAATGAGAATGAGCGTGCAAAAAACATTCACACTTACAGAAGAAGAAGGTTCTTCCAGTTTTACTGTATCAGGACATCGATTATCGGGCGTGGATTCAAACCTTCCCGGCTCTCTAGTTTCAAGGAACCGAGAAACTTGCTTCATAGAGCGGAAAGTTTGTCCACTGACAGGATCAATATAATACTGCAAAGGCGATTAAGTAATCACATAAGTACATATTTCCAGTTATTGCTAAGCTGGTAGGCATTAAAATATGAAAATAACGAGGGAGTTAGTACCGGATCTTTCCTGATCTTGCGCCCCTTTCTCCTGACCTTCAATTCCTTAATCCATCCTGGTGGCAACCCTTCTGATGCAGTCTTCTCAGTAAAACACTATATCGTGGAAAACAGAGAAACTGTAAGGGCCAATACAAAGGGAGAGAACTTCATATGAAGGAGGTTCCCCTCACAAAAGGGGGAAAAATTGGTTGCACTACATTGGTAGAAAATATAAATTAACCAATGAGACCTTTTCGGTGCCTTTCTTCTCCATTTCTTTTGTATTAGAACTCTTAGAACAATTACTGTCAACACTGCTAAGATAGTGAAGAACGTCCGCCTTGGAGCAGAATTTGAGTCCTTTTGAGGGATCAATATACCACTGCAATAAACACAATAGATACAGTCAGAAATACAGAAGTGCAGTTTAGTGGTTAGGAACCAGTAAGAAGGAGAGGAATAACAATCTTATCGTTTTCACATTTCTATTCATAAAAATGTGCATGGATTCGAGGTGGGAGAGCAGAAACTTTTATGACTCCAGATTTCAGGAACTGCCATTGGCAACCTATACATCCCACTTTCTGAAGTAAAAATCAACAAAGCACTCACAGGACTATCAAGCAGTTATTATGTGCTGCTTCATAATGGCGCATTAGGAAAAAGACATAGCACAACAAGGGAAACTGCAAGCGGTTGTGTGAGAACTAGGTTGGCATGGATATGATGGGTAGAACTGTTATAGGACTACACAGCTTCTTACTGAATAAACAAAATTCATCCTTTCTGGAATAGAGAATTTATAATGGCATCGCATTCAAGCAAAATTTCCAAACTTGGTATTTTCTATTAAAAGCACAGATTGCAGTATGTAGTTTGTCCATTTTGGCAAAGATAAAATGGTCCTCACAAGGACAATTCTACAAGTTGGGTTATAAGATAGCAGACTCTGAATCTGAGCTGACTCCCTGCCACACACCATTCAAAGAATCTTAAATTTTCTTCTCATTTCAACCAAAATGGAATGTCAGGTTCACTGGCACCTCTGTACTCTTAAAACACCAAAAGCACAATAGGCACCTTATCTTCCAAAAAGGAAATAGCAGATCACCAGAATCAATCAGCATAAATACACATCAATGTTAGAGACCAAAGCTTAGATAAATTACATCTTAAAGATGTGAACCATAATATCAATTTGGTGGATGGTAAAAGAAAATTTTAGGATTGTGGGGTTAAGGTTTTAAGATATACAAACAATTTGAGGGATGAAATTCAATTATAAGATGCTAGCAGACGGGCTATGGGGAAAAAGAACATACAAACTGTATTTGCTACAATATAAATAGGGGATAAACATAAATACCCCTCTAATTTGTCCCTTTTTTTCTAGCTACACACCTAACCTTGTAAGAATCCTATGACCCCCCTATACTTGTCCGAAGTGAAATTATTACCACCCTCCGAGTCCACAACAAGATTTAAGCCAATCAGGTATAATTGACAAGCCATCCACGTCAGATTCATCATCATTTCTCTTTCCAAATAGTTTTCTCTTCTTTTTTTAAAAGCCGTTTTTCAACCATTCTCTCTCCCAGGGGCAGACCCACGTTGAGTGAAGGGGTATCAAGCGACACCGTTTCATCGAATTTTTTTACTATACTATATATATATATATGTGTGTGTGTGTGTGTTACTACTGTGCATAAAAGCATAGAGACAACAAAAGCATCAGATGTGAGAACCTAGCATCATTCCAAGGACAAGACACATGGTTTGTGAACATAGAGACTACAAAAGCATCAGATGTGAGAACCACTAGCATCATTCCAAGGACAAGACGTGTGGCTTGTGAACATAGAAAATACAAAAGCATCATATGTGAGAACCACTAGCATCATTCCAAGCACAAGACACGCGGCTTGTGAACATAGAAAAAAACAAAAGCATCAGATGTGAGAACCACTAGCATCATTCTAAGGACAAGACACGCGGCTTGTGAACATAAAACTAATTATCCAATCCCTTATGTAATCTAACCGAGGGAGTTTAATCCTTACTATAGAGGAGACAACAGTTGAGGACCAAGTCAAAATGGTGCCTCACTAAACTTGACATGCAATGGCTGACATATCATACTACTACGACTCCACAAGACCACCCACCTACCCACCCACTCCCCTCAAAAGTAAAAATGGATTTAAAGAAAGTCATAAGCCAGAAACAGCCTGGGATGAGTTTAAATGGAGTAGCATAGACAGTGAAGATTCATATAGCCGACCTTAACTAGCTTGGAACTGAGGCATGGTTGTTGTTGCTTAAGCCAGAGACAATTTACTGGCCGGAGATGAAAAGTAACACATAACAAACTATATACGAAAGTTCAACCAATCACCAGAACTAGGACATTTCATATACTTATATTGTCCAGGCATTACAAGGTTCAACAAACAAGTGCATGTTGAATTCTTTACCTACTTCAGCCATAAAAGCAAACTAGTACCTCTTTAGTTAAAACCTTGTTTAGAGCAAGAAGACTAACTCCCAAAACTAGCCCTTTTTTTCTTTTTTCTAAGAGTGATGTCTGGATCAGCTTGCATGCAGCTCAACAAAGTATCCCTTACTAAGTTCAATTACTTTGCCTAGTTTGTCTATGCAGACGAAGCATGACATCAAGCTTGCTAATTTATCCAACAAGGAGAAGACACAAAGTAGTAGCCCTTAGTTACACAACCAGGGAAATAGTTATGGGAAGCAAAGTTGTGGTTTTGTATAATATTACTACATATTAAGCCAAGAATAACAGTTGCAATGGAAGATCAGAAATAAATAGAACAAAGCATCAATCTTTATCATCCCAAATGCAAAATACAACAAAAACAAATGTAAGATTAAGAAAAGAGGAATGAACAAGAAAATACCTTTTCTTTCTTTCCTTTCTTGCGTGTTCTAACCTCCACCTTCCACCCATTAGGAACCCAATTGGGCAAACCCCTTTTCTTCCCCATCTCACCTAAATTATCAACTAACCCCACAAATCCAAATCAATCTCCAAGTACCCAAAAAACAAGAAAACCAAATAAAAATCAAATCTTGCCAAGAAATGTCCTACCCCTTTTACAAAAGGGTGAAAATGTGTGTTTGCGTAATAGGAGGACACCAGTCACACCACTATATTGTGTTGTCTTCTCTTTTCTTTGACTCTACATACAGAGTAAAGTGCTGAGTAGGGCAAATGGGGACATCATGGGGTTGGGGGTGGGGGTTGGAGAATCAGACAAATACCACGTGTCTGCCAAACTCTCCCTCAATTTCAAAAACTTGCAATTTCAGGCAAACCAATATGTCTTTATGATGATGATTCTTTAATCCTATCCAAAAAGAAGAAAAAGAAAAACTCTACAAGTTAATGTTAGGTGTATTTTCACACTTGTTTATTTTTTCTTTGTTGTTTGGCCTTATCTCAGCTCCATTAACGCAGCAGCTGTCGTCTGTCCAAGTCAGTGGACGGTCGGTTGGAAATTTCAGTCTTTAGAAGACTCATATACTAATCTGATGTATAACTGTATGGGTCAGTTTGGTTTTAGTTGTAAAGAATTCTTCCATTGTCCCAATTTATAGAACACATTTTTAACGAGATAGTCCATTATCATATATTTTAGATTATAAATTTTAACTAATCAAATAATGTTTCATAAATTGAGATTAATAATCTCGAATTAATTATAAAAATGATATATTTGTCCTTTCCATAACTGTTTTCCCGTAAGTCTTTTGGAAACATCTAGAATAAAATTAAAAACAAAATATATATCATGATTTATCTAGTTTAAACTTATATTATATTATTATACTTTGTATATCTTATTCTTAATTCAATGATTCAAATATTTATTAATAACATTATATTCATTTACTCTTAATTTTAGCATTATAATTTTATAATTATTAATTCACGACGAACCTTGTGAATGCATTTAAATGATACTTTACCCCCAAAAAAGAAAGACCACAAAGAAAAAAGTGTGTATTTGTTTTATATTTAAAGCCACAAAAAAAAGGACCCACAGAGAAAAGAGCATTTATTTATTTAACAAATTAGTTGTATGGTTCAAATTTCGTCAAAAAAATTCTCTATTTTACCTTATGTGATACAATTAGGAGTATCAAATATTACAACGATTACATATTGAAAATTACATGTAAATACAAATGAAAAAATAAAACTAAAAAATTAGTATGTCTATCTAGAGAATTAGACAATTAATTAAATTCTGAACTATTTTTTAAGCCACGTTTACTTGCACTTACACTTTTTCAAAATCCTCCTGTATCCATAGTTAGTGCTTAGTAGGTCTAATAATCCCCCCCCCCCCCCCCCCCCCCTCCCCCATTTTTTTC
>NW_006239079.1:655648-695419 GCF_000226075.1 Solanum tuberosum | reverse complement strand
GGGGTAAAAAACCCCCCCCCCCCCCCACTATCTTCTTTCCTCTCTTTTTCCCTACCCAAAATATTTTAATCATAATTTTTTTTTAAATAAAGAAGAAAAAAATTAAGCAAATATCAAATAGTTGAGGTCCAAAATTGGACATTTTTGCTTGTTTATTCGACCAATGGTTTTAGAGTTAATTTTTTCGAAGAAATTTTTATAAATGACCGTTATTTGGATGGTAAACACCCTTATGTTCAACTCTAAGGTTGTGGTTCAAGTCACCGAAGAATAAAAAAAGGATGGAAGCTGATAGGAAGGATAAAAAAGAAATAGTGTGACTAACAAATGTTTTTGTAAAGAAAATAGTGGATTTTTTTTTCTTCAAGTGTGACTATTTCTTTCAAACAATAATGTATACATTGTATAAGCGTGCATATAGTTTCAATGTATATACATTGATATATTATATATACTGTGCGTAAATACAAATATTGTGCCTATAATTTAGAAATACGTGTATATATATATTTAAAAAAATCACATATGGAGGATAATATACATTCCTATATACAATACATACACTAATACTGTATTTATTGTATATATTTCGACTGTATGAATAAACCAGTTGACAGTCGTTTCCTCTTTTGTGTGACCAAAGCTATCAAGACATGCTATACATTTCACGATTTAATCGTACATCAAAAAGGAAATTTAATGTAATAATAAAGGTCTTACAATATATTTATATAAAAGTAAGGGAAAATTACGCGTATAAGCAAATATATACTAGTTAGTTAGTTAGTTAACATAGCTATAATTTGTCTTAATTACAATTCGTGACCTACTTTTAGCTATAATTACGTGGCTCAATTTTTTAGTTTTGTATAATTCGCACGTTTGTATAATTCGAAATTTGTATAACTTTTATATAATTCGGAATTTGTGTAATATAATTTGTATAATTGTTTACACTTCTGATGTTTGTAATTGTATACATTAGTTATTTCGAATTTACAAAAATAACTGAATTATACAAATGTACCCGCGAATTATACAAACGAGACAACTTAAACTGTAGCTACAACCCGTAAATATGCAAACTATAGCTATGAAGCATAATAAAGTTTATTACGGTGGCTATTTGTGAAAGTTCCCCTTAAAAGTAAAGGAAAATTTAGTCCATACAGTTTATTCTGCTTTTGAAAATTTTGATATCATGAATATATATACATAACTGAAAAACTGTATACATTTCTAGTCTATCTAATACTACCAATTTTCATCAGCAAGAATCCTTGATTTCTTACGTAGTTACAAAGTAAACTTGATGATCTTTGCACCAACCACCTACTAACAAATACCATGACAATAATATTTACTTGATAACGGTGGTGTCTTAACAGACTAGACGTGTGGGCTTTGGCTCTTTATTTAGAGTTTGTTCAAACTTCAGTATTTGAAATATTGATTTGGAACTGATTGGATCAAGATCAATTGTGAAGAGGGTTTGGTCCACTAGGGACTAATCTCCTTGATACTATGTGCAATTTCTTCTCTTTTGCATAATGAGGAATTGTATTAAAGTACCTGAAAAAAGTTGAATAGAACTTGACTCTTATTCTTTCTTCATTTTCATCATAATATGTTCCCTTGCAGCTGCATATTTGGACATTTCCCAAGAAAATTATTATCAAAGTTATCATGAACAATAACAAAAATGATCTAATCCCCATTTTTATTGAAAGGGGTTTTTCTAAATGATGGAACTTGGATTATTAATGTTGAATATCTATTTATATAGAGAAATGGAAAAGTTTAGTTAGAAAAAAATATTATAAGAAATCTTAGAATTTTAAGAAAATGGTTTAGCTTTGCTTAAAGTCAAACAAGCATTTTGCAAGTAATTGGAGTTGACCTTTACATAACCAACACAACCATGTCCAATCACTTGGTTTGGTGCTCAACAACCCCATTAATTAAAACGATTAAATAAACTCGTATTTATTTTGACCGTACAAAAGATACATTATAGATAAATCTTATAACATATTAAATAATATGATTGATATAAAAATTTATTACATTATCAATGTATATACGATGTATACGTATACTCATTTGTCAAACATCATAAGGTCACATTATTATTATTAATAAAAATAAAGAAAATAAAAAGGTCTTCTTTTCTTTGCCGTACATGATGTATCTATATGAGCATGGAAAAATAACTTGGAATCATAGTTTGTCATTATTGTGAGTTAAGACTTTCAAAGAAATGAATATATTATTATTAAAAATTGGTTTATTAAATTAATCCAAATACATAATGGTTTATCAACTCTTAATTAGAAACGCCAAGCTGATAATGTGGCATCTTGTGCAGGCTGCTCAATAATTTAATAATGTTTAAAAAACAGATAATGACAGTACAACGTCATTAATCAACGTGGCCACAAGTCTGATGTTGTATCAATATTTTGCTTAATGTTTTCACTGATATATGTCGTAAGGGAGCGTTGAAATATCTCGCGTTCACGCAGAATTGGAGAAAAATTATGCGGAGTGTGAGATAAGCAGTCAATCCTATTAAAAGTATTAATGATTGATTTTATGGCTCGAATTTTAGAGAATGGAGTTGACTTGTTTGTTTGTATTGTGTCTTCATTCATCTGTATTGTTGCTATGCTATGAACTGTGACAATGGCATGGATGATGACTGGGGATCATTAATATAATGGTTAATTACATAACTCCATAATCAATTTTTTAATTAAAAGTTTATGGCTAATAAAATTTACAAAATCATTCAACTGCCACAATGACCCACCTTTATATTCTGTACCGCAAGATTCCTAGTCTACAAGTTCTAGTAAGTTCTTATAGCTAGCAAACAAGTTACGATTATTACAGGAACTAACATAAGTTGTGATGCAGATGTGAGACTGTTTTTATTCTTAATAAGAAGTTTTAGATTCGGACTTTGGGTACGGAGAAAATCCTTTGGGGGGTGGTACTTAATAAGAGGTCTCAAGTTTGGATTCTAGGTACGGAGAAAATCATGTTGGGAGCGTCACTCCCAAATAGGCCCTGCAGTGCGTGATCTGAATTTAGTTGGAGCTCCCGTGGACTCCAAACACCAAATAGAAAACCAAAAAAATAATAATTTGATCTGCAAGAAGTATATGAACCCCTTCTGTGAGAAAATGATCCTTAACGTATGGGGTTGGACTATTTTTATCTTTTATATATATCACGTAATCGAAATAGTAATTAATATATGGTAACAAGTGATCATTTTAGTCATTTATGTATACCAGTCGAAATGATCCCTTGATGTATTGGGGAGGGAAAAGGTAGTTTTTCTTTTCTTACGTGAGTTGTTGGTTAAACTTTGCAATTTTTACTTGCACCCTTAACTTAATTACGGTTTAGATCTAAAATGATCACTTTTTTCATATATTAAGGACTATTTCGTTTACGTGATATATATATTAAGGACTATTTCGATAACGTGATATATAAGAAGTACTAAAATTATCACTTTTTCCGTACATAATTAAGGATCATTTCAACTAAAGAGTACTCCTCTGTTATCTTTTTTCAAGCAACATTACTAAAGAGTTTTTGGTATTTTGTTGCAGCAGTATAAATAAACAGCACCAATAACTAGTTTTTGCAAGTGAACTGCATAATTGTCAAAAAACATCTAAAAAAGTTGGCTGATAAAGAAAACATCAATTCCATTTATCAAGTTGTACATAACATAATAATTGGGCAAGTATAGTACATCAATGCAAACAGAACAGTAATATTCTAATTTCTATGTATCGTAAAACGAAAGACAAGTATAAATGTTCAGTTGTGACCAACAAGGGTTGTAGTGGAGTGGTAAATACTCCTTCATCCTTAACCAAAGGTGACTTTCTGGCGCGAATCAAGATTTAGTCGGGCTCCAATGTGGATACCTGACACTGGGTGGAAATTGGGAAACCCAAAAAATATATGTTCAGTTGTGAAGAGGATTTGGTCCTCCAGGAACAACATGGTCTGCCGCACCAGCATGAACTGAAACAAACTTGCTGCCTCTTAGCTTTTCAGACTGATAAGCTGCACTTAAATGTCTGCAATCGGTGTAGCGGAATGCTACTAGAACCAAAATCAAAATCAAAACCAGGAGAAGAAGTAATGAAGTGGGAGGTTTCATGATTTGAGTAAGACTGAGGTGTTTGTGATAAATGTTTAGAAGAGGAGACAGGCCTATTCAGGCTGTTTTGTATGTGTTTGTACTAAAGGTGATTTAAGTATTTATAAAAGATCAGGCCACGTTCATAGAGGTAGATACAGACAAAGTAGTAGATCAATCAAATGAAACTTGATTTAGACTTCAGATTGACTGAGTACTGATTCTTTCCTCTCTTGTACTGGTCCTGTTCAATCTAACTTGAGCATACCTCGACTATGTCATGTGCTAACTCTGTCACCAAGGTTTAGAACAGATTGGAAGAAATCACCTTCCGTATTTTGTCTTTGTTGGAATTAGTGACCGACTTCATTGACTACTAGACCACATAAGTGAAACACGAAGCTAATTCACAGTAGGGATATGATGAAGTGGGCTATTTGAAAAGCAAGAGAGTTAAAACAGGAATATGGTCTTGGAATTTTTACATTACATAGGAAATGTGGTCCAAGAACAAGCAAACAGAAACTAACCGTATTAGCACATCTGCGGGCCACAGGGAATATGCAGTAGTACTCCTTTACAGGCATCCCACGTAAAAGGTAAAAGCTGCTAACAACACAGTAATTCCACTAGTAGAGTCCGGAGAAAGTGGTGTATACGTAGTCTTGCTCTTACCTTATGAAGGTAGCGAGGCTAACAACCACATTCGAAATTATATTATTATGTGTAAGTTCTCCTTCAATTGAACTTCGAGATGAGAAATTGTTCTTGATAGTTGCTACCAATTCTACTACCAAATTTCCTTTCTTACTACAGCCAAATGAGGGAAATGCTTCAAAAAGACAAGAAGGGGAAGGGGTGGGGTTTTTTTTAGTTATGGCTACCACAAGAAGAGATGTACTTGAGATAAGGGGGGAATTACTACCGCTTGCAGACATAGGTAAACTTTACTGATAGGTAATCATGTATGAGCTCTATCAATACCTGCCATTGCAGGGATTAAAAAGCTTGTTCATTATTTCATACACCAAATCAGATAGAGTAACTCGAATACCTAAGGAGTTTATATGCTAGAATCAACATTCATCTGATACGAGATAAATACACATATCTTCACCATGCCATGTTTTTGTATCTCCAATAGAACTGTTCTCCGAAGTGCTGAGCTTGTTGATGAAAATGGAATGCCAATTAATCCTTCTTGTCAACGTCACCGTCAGACTTGTCCACGGTTTCAGTAACAACACTTCCAGATGGACCATCTTCCGATGGCTTAGCGCTCTCTGATGCAACAGCTTCTGCTGGCTTGGTTTCAGGATCGGTTGATTCAACAGACTCATCATTAGCTGCACCATCACTTACTGGCACTGTCTGCTTGACAGTCCCAACCTTGACATACTTGCTCATGAATTTATACTCCCAATCTTGCAAGGCCTCAAGCTCAAATGGACCAAGGCCAGAGATATCACCAGTGAGATCTTTTTCCTCAAAGGACATCTTGGCGAGAGCTCTACTAGCATCCTTTCCAGCAAATAATGCATAAGGTCCTCCAGGTCCATAGAACATTCTGCAGGAAAAAGTAAACAGATTTAGACACGAATATGCAGTGTTAGCTCATAGCACTCCAGTGAGCAACTGAAACAAAAAATAGACCCTTAGTAGTTAAAACGATAGGTTTAAAGTTGATCAAGATACCATTTTTGATAGGTAAATTAGTTGATCAAGATGCTTTTTTCTAAATGAAAGTGGTGTCCGGACCACTTGTACATGCCTCAACTGTTCTATCGGTTACCTACTATCTCCCACCAATACAGGTACCAAATAACTCTACTCACCAAGGAGGATCAAGATACTTAGGCATACATTTGGAATAGGAACTCTATATAGAACGGTAAGAATAAGGGAAGGACTTCATCCAATTCGGGGTACTTGATCCTTCAAGGACACAATCCTGGATGGCTGGACAAATTTAATGCACATTCAGACTGACAGGATCATATATGAAACAAGGACTAGTTATTCATGTTTTTTGTCATAAAAACAAGTTATTAAATTAACGTTACTAAATCCAAGATTTATTGAAGTAGCAAAATCAACATTTCTAAGAGAATGTAAATAGTCCAAACTGGAGATAAGATGAAATGATTCATGGAGACAAACCAAGTTCACCAGACATAACAAAGTCCATATATCCAAAATAGAAACTCATTCATAAAAAGGCCTGCTTGATCGCAATCCAAATGATGATTACAATTTGTCTATCTGCTTGAATTAAAACTGAGAAATATAGGTCACTCTAGAGAGAATCACATAAAAGTCAGAGTGCTCCAAGAAAGAATCACGGACAAGTCAAGACTGCTTTTTAAGTCCTCGATCCTAATGACTACCTGACTGGAAGAACTATACACTTAAACAGCCGTTGGATAATCCTTGCAAAACAAATTCTTTAACTAGAATGTTATTCCAATTATCGCACCTAAACACTAAAGAGCAAACACATTGATGTTTTTCTTCAATAACAATAATGTCAGGGTTGGTTCATCCTCACCTACTACTCCATCAGATAACTACTACCTATCACTAGCACTGCTACTAGATAACTTGCCCACCACGGCCTAGACATATGGAAAGAAATCGCCAAGAATTGAATTTGAACCCTGATCTTCCATGATTTTCTTCCATTTCATTGAAGCTATATCATACCATTGAGTGTTACTGATTGTCACACCTACACACTAACTCAATATTTCCAGTATTCAACCAACTCCCATGCCTTTGCCTCTCTATTTTATCTTTATGAGGTAGGGGTAAGGTCTTCATACACTCTACCCTCACCAAACCCCACTTGTGGGATTACACTGATTATGTTGTTGACCAATTACCATGCCGAATCCACTACGCCGTGTAAATAGCAAATTTCAGAGTCTGAAAACTTCAGCAAAGTTAATTTTTTTCCGACAACTAAAAAGGCATAAACAGTTAAAGGAAGTGAAAAGGAAGATCGATTCTACATCACCAACTCTTTTTCTTTTCTTTTTTCTACCAAAAGTTACCCAGCTTTCACATAAAGCTTAAAACTTTCCACAATCACCAAGGTAAAAGACCAAAACCAGCAAACAAGAACGAAAAAAAGAAGAAGCTAAGAACACAAAAAATTCAAAGTCAAAGCTTCACATAAAAAGGAAAAAAAGATGAAAAACTAAAACTAACCCAGAACACAGAAACAGCTTAAGAACACTTAAAACCCAACAAAAGTACCTGCTCTGTGAAACATCATAGATCTGACCCTTAATTGCCATCAACAAAGGCTTCTTTGAATCAGACCCATCATACTGCTTCAACTCCTCTCCAGAAATCTCTCCAAGTTGAACTGGTGGTGGCAGAGGCTGCTGTTCCTCGAAATCTCTAGGCCTCTGTTGGTGACGATTATCAGGTGAACCAAACAACTCCGATACAACATAGTAGAAAGCAAGTGCTAGAGCAACAAGGGTAAAAAAAGTAGTCGGAGCAAGACCAGTGTAAGCTGTAATAGAATCTTTCAAAGTTTCCCATAGTTCTACAGCCATAATTGAAGAAGAAACTTGTGATTTTGCTTGTGCTTCTACTGTTGGGCGAGATAAACAAAGAGAAGCTTCTTGATTTGTGAATTGAGTGAGTTATCAGGTTTTGTTTGTTTGTTTATTTAGTCATGATTTTCTTGTGCTGTGCAGACTAGCTGAGCTGTTCATTTTGGACTTTGTGCACCTTTTGATTTGACCAACTTTTTACATTTGTGCTAATTTTATTTTTTTATTTTAATACTATATGATTTCAATTTTTAAAAGATTATATTGTAATAACAAAAAAATTGATTGCTAAACCCTAATGATTAATATAAATATTAATTATTTGAAGAAATAAAGATTGATCTTGAAAAAATATATGATTTTACATTGGTATATCAAATTAAAAAAAAGTGGTTCATCATACTCATAAATGAGCGCTCCTATTTTGGATGTTTTTCTAATTTTTGCTTCAATAATGTTTTCTTTAATTTTTGTTCTTTTATATTTAATTAAAAAATAAGTGATTAAAATATTTTTGACATCGAAATGATTAACAATTTGTAGGACATAAATTTATACTTTTTTTAATCAAAATATTGTAAAAGACATAACAAGATACATTGAAATCGAAATAATAATTTTTCACCACATAAGAGTTCGTATCATAATATCCTACAGGTTATGTCGTAAATAGGTGTAATAAATTATGTCATTTGCCTTTGAGATCGAAATAACAAATGATTTTTTACAGTATAAACTATGTATTTGTATCATAATATCCACAAGTTATGCATATGTCGAGAGGATATAATGTATTTAAGAAAAAGACGAAATCATTTTTTTTCTCTCTAAAAGGAGTAAAAAAAATGCCCCGAAAAGCTTTTTCTATTTTTAAGCACCACAACAATTTTGAAAAGTACTATATAACTTAATTTCTACCGAACTTATATCAAGCGAGCCAACGATTCAATATTAGAAGATAAAAATTTTTAGACTTATGCCAAGTAAATTAGGTTTGGATAGATAAAATTATTGTAATCTACAAATAATTATTTTTTATTAAATAAATAACAGGGGCAGAAAATAAACACTTAAAATATATACAAATTTTAGTACGTGATATTTGGTTTTATTTCTGGAAATGAAAGATACCATCTTTTTTGTTTTCTTGAGGAACATATGCCTTTGTGTAAAAAGCCAAATATATATTATAAGAATTGGTACTCAATAGGTCAAAAATACATATAAATTATTTTAAATTTTAAAATTTCATATTTAAACTATTGAGACGATAATTTCCTATCATTAATAATTAGGGGAACATACCTTGGCTAATTTCCAATAAAGTGTGTACACTCTTTTTTGTTTAAATTTTTTGTCACGTGGTTGATGACACTCCACGCGGAAAAATAGTCTCATTGTGACAAATTTAAATAAATTAATATTAAATCAAATGTTAAAGTTATCATCGTAATTATTAATTTATTCCAATTGTGACATTCATCATCTTCTCCACCTTCTTAATCGTGTTCTTGTATACCATGACATCAATATATCTGATTTGAAAGGGGAGTGTTTTAGGATTTTAAAGAAGTCAATTGAAAATATATTTTAAAAAATAATTTGTTAGTAAATAGAGTCGTTATATATGTTAGGTGGACAAAGATTTTATGAACAAATGCGCCTGGAAGCATTTCTAGACAAATATTTGGTCTAGTCAACGTTTAAGTGTGTTACACTAATCATTGAGTGATTGTTCAGGTAGAAAATTCACATCTCAATAGTTCATGTATAAAATTCAATAAAGTGAGATAGTTTAAGTGTGTTTTTGACTCATAACTCATATTGAAAAAATAGTGTACTTCCTCGGTCAAATTTATATGACATTTTTCATTTTTTAAAAGTTAATTTGATTATTTTTAAATTTTAATTTAAAGAATATATATTATGAATTTCCTCATACCAATATAATAAAAGATGCCTTTCAAAATATTAATCAAACTTTATATAATTTGAATCTAAAAGAATGAAAAATAATATAAATTAAAATGGAAGGAATATTTCTTTTTTTCATGTACAATGTGTAATTTTTTATAGTCGTGCATAACTTTTCTTGAGGGTTTTAACATAAGTTTTTTAATAAATAAGTGATATAGGATATTACTTTTTAATAAGACAAATGATTTTAAACAGACATGAGATTGTCAACATTTCTGCTTAGGATCATTCAGCTGTTCATGATTATTTTTTTAGGTTACTAATGAAGTGTTATTACATTTCATAATTAAATATAAATTATATTTATAATTTAAATAAATTTTATAAATAGAAAATTAATGTTACTAAGTTCATACCATCTATAACTAGTCTAATACAAATGAGACAACAATCTTCTTTCTGCAACTAAATAAAATAGAAAATTAATCTACACAAAAATATTGTTATATCTTTGATTTTTTAAATATTTTTTTAAAGTCATATTTTTCTTGAGTAATATTTTGATTAAGGACGCCATATGATATTCACCAGAGGGTTTATGGCATTCATTTTTAGAAAATTAAGTTATTTTAATTTGGATACATATTAATGATTAAGATATTTAGATTTAAATATTAAATAGTTCAAATTATTCATTTTCACAAATTGTGAATATGTATAGTACATTTTTAATTTTTTTTTTAGAAAATTCATATAGTATAACAATAAATTATTTTCACAAAATATGGAGAAATTTAAAATTTATAGTGTGTCAATTTTTTTTATTTCAATTAATCACATGTAGGTGACTATAATAATTATATAATGTGATTGAATACCATTTAGACACTCAACTTAACAGAAATTAGGTAGAAAATGGCATTTAATTCATACTAAACTTTGTTGACAACGAAGATATAGTCTAATGTTATTGTGGCATGAAAATTGAAAAAAATCTTTGCCAAAAATAATTGTCTAACAATTATTTTTCGCATTTTTTTACAACTCCAATAAGTTAATTAATCAAGGTTTTACATTAAAGGTTTTAGAATTTAGACTTTACGATATTCTTTAGGATTCTAAGATAAAATAAGTTGAATTTGTCATTTGCATTTATCAAAATGTACCTTAAATGTTGCACTTTTAGTGAGTTTCAACACTATAATTGTCACGACTTGATAGTACCCCTAGTCGTAACATGTTGCTTAGAGACACATGTAATCCCAAGTTAATCCATGGTTGACATGATTCTGAGATTAACATATATAATACTTGTAAAAAAGAAAAGTAAATGCGGAAGTTAAATTGAAATAAATGACGAGTCCGAATGATTAAAATTGAATACTCAAAAATGATTTCATCAAAACATACTCAAAGCAAAAAAACTAACATCTAACTGACTGTCTATTTGAAAGTATCTACTAGGATGAGTTGCTAGGACAAGCCCCCAGCTAACTCTAATTGTCTGAAAATTGAAATAACAAATACTGAAGAAATATAACAATTGTCCTCGAAAGATGAAGACTAACCAATCCTGTTATTGAGATGATCAAAAGTCGTACAAATTACAAACTAAATGCTGAATGTTCGAACTTATATTATCAAACAATATAGTGCAGAGAGAATGTGATCATTACTTTGAATATACTAAGTATGAGAGACATGCATCACAAGTATACTAAGTTGAACTGATATACTGATCTAGAGTAGATGAACTGATGCAATGACCAAATAAAATAACATGGGACTAATAAGTACTAGAACGGAAATAAACTAAGTCATGGTCATAGTCATGTAATATCTGAAAAACTAGACTGAACTGTGGAAGATACTAAAACTGACATATAATTATGCAAGCTAGACATGGAGTTCGATGCATAATCCCCATAAAAAGGGCCCAATATAAATTAACAGGGTATATAGATTGATCTTACTTAATCACCTAAGATGATAATATGTGCCTACAAAGGCTACATAGATCTACGATGGCATGCAATTCTAAGACTTAGGAATTACTACAAAAGGTCTTAGTAGACGTTAACCGTGAGCCTTCATTCCTAGAATCCATTCTGTGCTAAGTAACTCTCTCAGCTAAATGTAAGCTGATAACTAAATAAAACTGATTATTTTGATAATACTGATAACCGAATAACTCATAAATACTGAATGCATTATATTAAAATAATAGACACTTTAGTTGATGCCGTCTCATGCATAAATACTAAAAATACTAAACATGAACTGATCATGAAAATTCTTACATGTTAACTAAAAACATGAAAATTCAAAACATATTATATTCGAAGGGTTCATCAGGTATAATCTAACAAACATATTGAGAATCATGAGAAAAACACATGCTTCCAAGTTGATAATGGAGAGAAATAGAATTACTTTGAAAGACATGTTAACCATAGGAACCCTAACACCTTAGGTAATTAAATATCTAAAATTATAGGATTTTCCTAGGACTCAATGGGTGAAAGGATATCCATTAATAAAATTTCACATACCTGAAATGAAAAAAATAGCTTGAATCCTTAAACTAAGACTTGAAATTGTGGAACTCTAGTTCTTGTTTGGGAGAAACTTTGAACGCACAAAATTTGATTTTCTGGGAGTTAGGTGTGAATGAGGAGGTTTAGTCGACTAACTTTTCCTTAATCACACTTAGAATAAGCCAAATGACATAGTATAGAACTAAAAGAGTGCGAAAAGACCAAAATGATCCTGAGAGAAAATTGATATCAACAACTTCCACGAGACCATTTACGGTTCGTAGATTGATCTACCGTCCGTAGATATCTCTCGTGGAAATCAAGTCAATTTTGAGTCTCTGAAGCTTGGTATACAGGACCTACTTATGGACCGTGATTCCATCTACGAACTTTAAACAATGTCAGTAAAAGTCATATCAAATATCGAGTTTCAAGACTTGATCTACGAGACAGTCTATGACCCGTAAACTTGCCTCGTAAAGTTCAGGTAAAAACTTCATGCTTCTGAAGTTGATTCTACGAGCCTTATCTACGATATGTGATTTCATTTATGACCCACAAAATACTGCTCGTAGATCTCAAAATTTCTGCAAACTTGATTTCTGAACTTTCAAGATTTGATCTAGACTTAGAACTTTTGGGGTGTTACAATAACATAGTAAACAGATAGAATAGATTTTTTAAAAATCTCAATTATTACTATCATTTTACAGTTTCATATTTAGGCTATTAAATATTTTTATTACCTCTTGAACTATAATTTTATTTAAATTGAAAACCCCCTATTGAATGTGTGCTAAACTATTGGAATAACTTGATGAGAAATGTGTGAGGGAAGAAAGAAAATGTTAAAATGAATCCACCTTACACAATGAATTCATGATTGTTCATGGGGTTCTGTGAACATTTTATGATTTGGGTATGAGATTAGTGAAACGGTATTAATTTGGGGAATATTTTAACCTAATTTACTCAAAAACAAAAAAATAAAAAATTCACATATAACGTCACTTGAAACTCTTTCAAAGAGCTTTTTTAGTGTGATGTTTACCTAGCATGTCATATTCCTCCAAGGAGTTTAGGTACAAAATTCAAAAGACAATGTAGAAGAATAATATGTTTGATCAAACTTCTAAATTTAACTTATTTCGAAAGTGCTTTTAAGAAAACATTTACTTTTGATGAGTAATAATTGTTTTTTATAAAATAAAAATAAAAACACTATTGAGCACGAATTAGTGTTTAACCAAACTTATAAAAAGTATCTGAGGATTATTTTTTTTTTTCTACTTTTAAAGAACTTTGCTACTCCCCACAAATACTTATTTTCCCTAAGCTTTGGCAACACCTCACCTTTTTTTTTTGGATTGAGAAATACCCACTACGGAAACGGAGAAACAAAAAGCATAAACACGAAGAAATGAAAACCGCCCTGTCAAAGAGAAGACTTACAACACAGAAATAGCATTACAAGGTTTTATTGTGTTTCATACACACAAGTTTACACATTATACTGCTCCTTCAACTAATGAAGCAAAACATTCTTAAAGTTTACAAATTGCAAGAGACTTAGGTCTGCATACTTATACCACTTCATGAACCCTTCATCATTCCGAGTGCGCTGACACATGATGCATGAGTCACTCATGCAGGTTAGGAATTTGTCTAACCTAGATGCTTTTTCGAGAATGGATTCATCAAGCTCGGTCAGAATTTTCATCGGTGCAGGTGGAGGAAGGTTTTCAGTAATTATGCAATGCGATATGTTGAGCACTTTCAACTGTTTTAATCCCTCTAAGAGAATAACCAAAGCAGGTTTAGGTAACTCCGTACACCTCACACTAAACACTTTCAAGTTCGGAAGAAATGATACCAGTGTAGAGGCCAACAGCATACCACAGGGACCCATAATCTTCAATTCAGAAAGTTTTTTGCAACTCCTTCCAATTTTCTTGATGATATATGCAGGTTCTTCTAAACTAGGCATCGTCAGTGATTCAAGATCTTTCCATTTACGAAAAGCACTGCATATTGTTGCCTTTTCTAGTTTTTCCCAAGCAGGCATAACAAGGCGTTTAAGCCCTGGACACCTGAAAAAAAGGAGATTTAATTAGCTGTCCAATTCATTTTCACAGTAATTTTTGCTTCTCCTGTATTAAGTATACAATGGAAAATTATCTCAGATGCTTGAAATCTGAAACGATGTTTGCTATACAGTTTCTTGATTTAAGGTATAGTACTATAGAAAGATGAAAGTTTATCAGGGGAATACCTCTTGGCAGTATAAGCCAATTGATTGTTGTCAACATACAAATTGAAATGGAAGATCAATGTCAGTATGTTTCCACGACTAAGGTTCAAACAAATCTTTAGGAGGTGGGTCAATTTTTCACGAGATGGACTGTCGACATATACATACGGTGGTACTGTAATTCTAACAAAATTTGACTGCATTACTGACAAATCCAGCGTTTTCCAGAGAAGTTGGTCAGAACAAGCCAATTGCCATGACCGACAAACTTGAGGAATTATATCAATATCTTCAACAATATATCAATATCAAGGTCCTCCCATCTCCTTACAGGAGAATCTCCTCCTTCCGTCACAACAGCTTCAATCTTTTCTTGTTTTTGAAACGGCATCATAAAAGCTTCAATCTCCTAAACTCCTGTAGAAACAAGAAAGTTATTACTTCTCTAGATCCATGAAGAATATTTGAATTCCTGACATCAAATTGATGTTGCTTATTGTCATTTTGTGTTCTTGTGAATATATTCAGACCATGAAGAATAAAAAGTTAAGCCCTACAATACAAAGAAACATAGAAGAGTGTACAAATACGTCTGAGGAGCACTGTGATGCCCAAAAGTGAAGAAACTAGGAAAACATAACCTGGAACTTAAGTTGGTTGTAAATAACGACAGAGGACTAAGTTCTTGCTGGCATAACTGACGGAAGTATCACATTTTGGATAAAAATAATCATTACTGAAAGCAAAATCATAGAAAATATTGGAACTCACCTTACGTTCCTCATAAACCTAGTGTCGTTATTCTTCGCTAAGATGGAGGCAGGTCACTTCTACTAAAGCCATCTCTAACTTAACTTGGCCAGTGAACTCAACGATTTCTAATTAAAGGTAAGATCAGTAATATCCTACCTTATACTGTATATCCCTCCAACCCAATTTCCATACATTTTTCAATTGTCTTTCAATTAAAGTAAGCAAATTTAATTCTGAGATTTCATTACGCTTTTCTCTTAAATTTCTTTTCATTAATTTCTAAGCTGAAATGTAATTCTCTTCTGCATCTTCTTGATACATTTGATGAAGTTTTTTACCTCAACAGAAAAAATATAATCTTAGGCTTTTCTCTTAACTTTCTTTTCATTAATTTGTAAGCTCAATTGTACTTCTCTTCTGCATCTTCTGGATACATTTAATGAAGCTTTTTACCTCAACAGAAAAAATATAATCTTAGTTTCCTCTTTTTCTTTCACTTACATTTTATAAGCATAGTTCTAGCCAGTGTACCGGAAGCCCTTTCTACTTTTCTTAAAATTAAAAACAAAAGTGAGCCTTGAAGCAAATGTATCTGTACCATAAGAATTGTATATAGACCTAAAAATATATGAATCTGTGCAGCAAACTACAGTTGAAAATTAGCCAATGAGAACTCATAGACCAAGTGCAAAGCCCCGTGAATTTCTACAATTCATTCGGGCTAGAATCGACCTAAAGAATGCAATTTAATTGAATCCAAGCAACATGAGGTGACTTGAGTGGAGAAAATTTATTGGGATGCTTGGGGTTATTTATTTCATAAACCATGGAGAGTTGGATTGAAGGGAATACTTAGGATTTTAGTTTTTATGTAATGAGATGAGTGTTTGAAATCTTGGAATGAATCAAATTATCCAAATGATTGGAGCAATCATTATGTCAATGATATGTTATTTAATCTTTATGCAAACAAGGGGCCTTGAAATAAGGAGGACGTTGGCTAAACTAATGAGGAACAATTAGATAAGAAACTGAATGGAAAGGGAGGAGCGACATTCAGTAATTGATGCTTGTTTAGAACGTATATGCTGGGCAGTGAAGTTCTCCAAACACGCCAAAGCTAGCGTCCCATATTGTTGAAGCATTTTAAAGGCTATTACGGTGAACGAGAGTTTATTATTTTGGTTTTTGATTGTTGAAGGTCTAGAGAGAAAAGAGAACTCACCACCATAAATGCTACATCAAGGTGAGAATTAATGCATTTCTTTGGTATATTTGGTTCATTTATTGCATTCCCTTTTTCTCAACATCATGGGAACTTTGGATTTTCGAAGAGCACAAGTCTAGAGAATTATAGGTTTTTTATTTGGGTAAACTTTGTCTCCATTGATCATTGATGTGCAAAAAGTTATATTTTGAGTTAGGCATACCAAACTTTGTACAAGATCATTGAGAAGAGACCAATACGGTTAGTCCTAACCAAAATACAAATTCAAGGTGTTCAATGGGGAGAAAACTATAGGATTTGACAAAAAGGTTATCCCTTCACTCCAATCTTATATATCATACTCCATGGACATAGTAGAGAATTTTCATAAAACAAGATTTATATTTAATTTGCTCCCTTGAACCTTAGAAAACTAGTCTTGAAATTGGATGTTTGTTGGTAAAAATGATGAAGAGTGATGGGCCTTTGCTTAAACAATATCGCGTGGGATTTCTAATGGAGCAATTAGATTACATAACATGTTTAATGGGTGGATTGGAGTTAAAACTCAAGGTTTGACTTCCGAATACATAGATTTTTGCTAAGACTTGTGAAGTTGAATTTTAAGTGTTAGTCACTTGGTTGACTTAGTTGGGCATTATCGTAACGTGTTTATGTAAGCTCGTTTATGTGAATTGTGAATTGTGGATGTCAATCATCATTGGATCCTTTGGGTTATGTTTGGAAAGTGAGCCTTCAAGGCTTTTCCTCCATACGCATAAAGAAATAGGGTTTTGAGATGCATCCTAAATGTGAATCCTAGCTTGTTTGGATTGCACCATTTCTTGCATAATAAATGCCCAAGTGCTATTGATATAATGATATCATTATTCTTGAAATGACGGGACAAAGTTTTGCTTCCAAATTGCAATGGGGAAATGGAGTTAAAGATCTGGCAATTCACAACAAATTCTTACTTATGAAATGGCAATGGGGAAGGATGTAATCATTGCTAAACATGGTAGGAAGGACAACTGGAGCTCTAACACTGTAGTTCTGCTTTATGGAGTTGGTCCTTGGAAACATATCAGTATGCTAGGTCTGAATTCTCTCATGGAATTCATGTCAAACGGGGCTGGTGTGTATATCAAGTTCTGGAAGGATTGATGGCTCAACAATACAACTCTCGTGGAGGAATATCCTAATATCTTTAACATTGCTATGAATAAGGACTCCTCAATTGCTCAAAATAAGACAAACAACACTTGGGATGCGCATTTCAGAAGGTTGCAGGACCAGAAACTTGGGAGTTTAATGGAAAAGTTAGCAAAGGTTGAAGCTCACAGTATTGATGAAAGTGAACCAGATAGGCTAAGATGGGGAAGCAAAGGTACATTTCACAGTGAAAGAATGCTATAGACAACTATGCTCACAAAGTCAAGTACCTGCTAGATGGCCATGAAAGTTAGTATGGAAGACCAATCTATCTATGAAGATTAAGTGCTTCAGCTGGATCAAACTAAACAATGCTTGCCTTACTCTAGACAACCTGAATAGGAAAGAATTGCAGTTGGTCAACAGATGCTATTTTTGCAAGACAACTCAGGAGACAGTCCACCACCTGTTTCTTCACTGCCCATGAGCATATGATCAACGGAACATGTTCCTATGTTTTTTTTAATGTAAGTTGGTGATGCCACAAAGTTTAAGAGATGCCAAGATGTCTTGGAGTCTATGCACAATAGATAACGCTAGACAAAAATATTTGTGGTAATAAGAGTTCTTGATAAACATCAATACACCCAAAAATGTTGTGAATATCAGAAATACCAGAAAAAAATACTGGTAAAGATTATGAAACTTACCAATTCAAGAATAAATAGATTGGTGTCTGCTTGAGAAAGGAGGGGGAGAAGCGTGAAAACATGGCAGAGAAGAGAAGCAAGAGGCATGGAGGGTTTTGTGAAATAAAGAGTGTTATTAACACAAGTCTGAATAATATTAAGACTCTGTTACAGATATTATTCATTCACACCTAATAAGATCCATTAAGCGATTTTAAACGAAACAAAAACAAATGCACTTAATGGGTTGAACCTAAATCAAGATTCAGATCTTACAAACAAATGCACTTAATTGTCTGGATCTGAACAATTCAGATTAAGACCACCATTAAGTGCAAACGAATGAGGCATGAGTGATGTTTGCCTCTAAAGTGCTAGTTGCCGACTGATTTCCATAGAGAGGGAACTAACATTAGAGTTTTAGCAGCTAATATGAAGCCTACATCAATCTTTTCTCTCATATAAACTACTAATCATCTATCTATGGAGCTTATATGTTAGATGCCTCAAAATCCAAATTTCTTTTTGAGAAAAGAAAAGATGGAATAACCAAAGCACCGTTTGCATTTAACCTATGCAGGTCAAAAAATGAAGTTTACAATTTTTTTGGATAACGATGAGAAGCTTGTAAAAACATCAAAAGAAGCTACATTCTTGATAGCAGTATTCAAATTGAATCATTATTTAAACAAAATGAAAATTCAGTAAATCAAAACCAACCTTGACAAACATTAATAACAAGAAAGCACACATTTTATCATATCACACTAAATTACTAATTGAAATGCAGGAAACTAAGATATACAAATTGAGAGAACCTTGAATTCAGATTTGTATGGGCAAAAATCAAATCGCCAGAAAAAGGAGAAAAGAATTCCACAAGGTGTACACCGAATTCCTTTAACACCCACAACAACTTTTGGAATCAAGATCCGACATATGTAAAGAATTAATCAGAAAAACAACCTTAAAGAATGTAAGAAGAAGATAAGACAGAGAGAGATTTAGGACATGCCTTTAGATTGTTTATTCCCTTCAGTGTGCGCAAGAAATATTGGGTGAAAATTGAGGGATGTTAGTGTGCTTTGATGAGGAGTGAGAGTCGTGTACGAAATTTTGGTCAAATGGAAATGGAAATGTCATCCACTTGTAAATTGATACTGGTCAACAATCTTAAACATTTTTTCCTTTTTTGCTATCCTACCTGTTTTTTTTTTTTTTTTTTGATAGCCGAGAAATCCGTCTATGACCCTCCCTTTGGACCAATCACAGCCTTCTAAACTCGGTGGATAATGGGCCCGCCCCTCTACCCTTCTCCACTTAAATACCGAGATTCGCTTTGCATGGTGTGGGGCTTGAACCTGCGACCGAAGCCACAAATCCTCCACCTTTTACCACTTGATCTAGGCCTTGGGGGCTCCTACCTGTTTTATTGATAAATGACAAAAAAAAATCTAAGTGAGATATTCTTTTGAGTTAATACCTCTAAACTCCCTAAACTATTCACATTTTCCAGTTTAACACGTATTGTGGACAGTTGTTGTTAACCCCTGAACTACAGACCACGTGATATGGAGAGTGACAGCCAAAAAGAGCATTTATGTGGACCTAGTACACTGTGTGAGGTCCGTCATTTTCTCAGATTCACCTCATTTAGTGCATTCCTATTACTTGAACGACAACTTATGTAAATTGATTACTTAATTTTCTTTCTATAAATATCAAAGTTAAAATTGGCAAGTAAATTCTATCCAATATTGCAATGATCCTCCAGGTCATTTTTGCCTTAATTCCTCCTTTTCGTCGTTTAGAGCGTTCCTATAGCGACCCCAAGTCATTTATGACTTGCTGGCACTGACAGTTCGGTCGTCCGGTTGTTCGTTTGGATTTTGTGCAGCTTTCCGTGTTTTAGAGGCCTTGAAGCTTGAATAGTGACTTTTAGTCAGTACGTCAGGTAAACGACCTCAGAATGGAATTTTGACGGTTCCATCAGCTCCGGAATGGCCAAATTAGGCTAGTATCATGGTTGGCATGAGTACCGAGGCTTTCGGTGCGAGTTTCGACCATTAGGCATTTTAGCCTTTGAAATTTCGCCTAAGGTTGACTTTGGTCAACATTCTTGGAAAACGTGCTCGGATGAAAATTTCGTCAGCGCGATTAGTTCCAAAGTGTCAAGTTTGGTCTAGAACGACCTTTCATTCGCTTCCCGAGGCTTCCGGTCTAATCCCGAGGACCGTTGTGGAATTGGGTAAAAATGGCATTTGGGAGTGGGACCCACTTTCTGACCTCTGATGGAAATTTTGACTGTGCCATTGAGTCCGGAATATCAATTTTGGTATGTTTGCATATCTCGTTTGCGTGCACGGGGTTCCAAACGAGTTCGGAGCGCCTCGTCGGAGTTTTTAAGTTTCCGAAATATGCTGAAAATCTGGTGTATTTATGCAGAAACTTCAGCACTTGTTCTAAAACTTTAAAAGGGCTTAACTCTCTCATTTCAAGTCCAAATTCAGTGATTCAAAGGTTCATCTTGTGGGGGTTTTCGCAAGGAACGCGTTGGTGCGCTCGGAAACTGATTTGGGGTCCCCGTTTGAGGTAAATTTCGTAAAATACCTGCTGCCACGACCCCTTTTTGTGAGCTTGATTTTGGAATTTTTGAGACTTGCTTTCTCAGCCATTTTAGGTCCGATTTCAGTGATTCTTGAGGCTATCTTGAGTGGTTTTTCGAGGAGAACGTCGTGGTGTTGTCGGAATTCACTGTAGACCTACCGTTTCTGGTAAATTTACTGATTCAGCTGCTGTCCCATTTCTAGTTCTTGAGAAAATCCGGGTTTTGGTTGCATGTTGATATTGTGTTGTTCCCGAGCCCCGAATTGTGTCCCATTTTGGGACATGAGCTCGGGGAACTGATTAGGACCTACTTTTAGGGTTGATTCCAGAATTTCCAGCGCGGGTCCCACTTTCGCCATTTTGACCCCGAAATTGGCCCGTCTCCGTTTCTTGCGATTTTAGTGTCTAAACGACCGTAATAACGTTGTGACTCCATTTTTGATAGCGTGGCAGCGTTTCGAGGCCGTTCGGAAAGGAAAAGCTCCGGAGTAGTGATTTTGGAGCGCGCGTGATCGGCCTACAGGTAGGCTACGGCTTCCCTGTCTTAGATTGAGCTCGAGAGTGTGAATGCATGTTGATTAGCTGGGATTTTGGTTGGTAGTTATTGAATCATGCATAGGTGTTTAGAAATCATGTTTCGGCCTCTTTCGGGAATTATCAGGTAACTGTGATTATGCTATGTGTTACTAATTGACCCTCCTTGTTATGTGGAGTGCCTGTATGCTTAATTACTGTTTATCTGAAGCATGTTGGGCCTTAGTTTAGGTTTGACTAGGGCTTGCCTTAGAAATACATGGTTCAAAATCGATAGGCCTTAGTTTTTTCCCGACGTCGCTCGGCCGACTTACATCCCTGTAGACTGGTGTAGCAGACTTGAGTCTGATAGTTTGGGCCTTAGCTAGGCGATACGCTTGCTCCGACGATAGTTATCCTTATTTCCCCGATGTTACGGCTTCACGAGTTACGTCGACGACACTGGTTCTGCTTCGTGATTTGAAGTTGGTTTTCGATTCGGGTTCCAAGGACTTACATTGATTGGCTAAGTGTGGACGGCATTCCACGGACATTTATGAGCATGGATCAATTGAGACTCTTTCAACAGCTACATTGGCGCCTTTGTCGGGCATCCGGATTCGTGCTCCGTCCTTGACCTCATTGATATCTTCAAAGAGCATTCGGTTTAAGGTCCAGCCTCTATCGCCCAGATACTTATATAGAGCATCCGGTAAGAGGTCCGGCCTCAGTTACTTGCTACTTGTGATTGGTTACTTGGGTACTTCTAGTGAGCATCCGATTCGAGGTCCGGCCTCCGTACTGTCAGATTCTACTAATTGGGGTTGAGGTTCTGGTTCGATGTTCTCCGTTCTTGGGTTCTCATATGCAATTCTCTTTAGTTATAGTTATTCTGTGTACTCGTCGGGCTTATGGGGGTCCGTTCGGGGTTTTAATTAAACTTGCGCATGAGTGTACCTTCTGGGCTTTTGGGGGTCCAATTAGGTGTAGTTAGCTTATAGATTACTTTAGTTAGTTCTTTCTACACTCGTGTGCATTCCATTGTTACTTAGATTTCCGTTCTTGACCTCTGTTTGTGTTATTCCTTCTTTTCATATTGCCTTTACTTTTCAAGTTTGATGCCTACTGGGTACCTTCTGTTTTGGTACTCATGCTACGCTCTGCATCTGTTTCGTGATGCAAGTCCGAGCACCAGTGGCCAGCGTTGATCCAGTTTGGAGTAGTCTGATCCGGAGACGGGGGTGAGCACACATCGTTTTGTACTATTTCAGTCTCCATCTGTATATACAGACTTATCTTATACCTTTCGAGACAGTCTAGTCTCTGTGGTCCACTTTTGGGACTTGTGCTCGTTTTGCTAGTAGCTCTGTACTAGTGACTTCCAGGTTCTGGGAGGGATCTTTATTTGTATATATGTTTTGGTTTGCTTCCGCCTGTTTATAGTGTTATCTTAAATTTTGCCTACTCTTATTTAGTTTCTGCCCTCAGACCCATTACTTGTTGTTCCGGGTTACGGGTTGGCTTACCTGCTAGTGGGTTTATAGTAGGTGCCATCATGACTCGAGGAATAGGGTCGTGACAAATATAGAATTATATTTAATATTTCTCAGTTTTCAGAGAGGATTTCAGTAACGATCTACACCCTCTTCTTTGAAAGACTTAAGAGACGTAGATTCTCTAAATTACTTGACTTTCATATTCCTTCAACTAATCACTCCCGTAAAATTATCAGAATATAAAATCAGTAATCCTTTAAGTGTCTAATCAGTAAAGTGACCAACTAAACATTTGACAATGTTTTAGTCGTTGGGCTCACAAGTCTATGAATTCAAAGAACATGAGACTCTTACTGTTATTAATTATACACACCAAAGTAACATTGAAAGATTATGTAGTACTTGTTATTTTTTTTTAAAAATCTATAGATTTTTTATTTTTGAAGATGATCTTTTACCTTTGCATGTTAAAGCCATTTACCTTGTCTTCAGTTCCTAGTAAAATGATATAAATGGAAATCAATCAGCTACATCTTTAAAATGAGATTAGAGGAAGTTGTGATAAAAATAATTCTAGTGAACATGCATTCATAATCAAGAAGAGATTTAGCCGTTTGAAATATGTCAATTGCATTATTTTGAAAATCTTCAAATCATCTAATTTGATTTTACGTCAAGATTCAAGTGATACAAATGAAATTTACACAAATCTAATGACGTGTCTGCAAGTGTTTGTAACATTTGCATTTATGAAAGGAAAAGAGAAAAAGAACAAGAAATCTCTCGAATGGTATCCAAGAGTTCTTATGAGCATTTAAATTTGATAATGAAAATATATAATTCTTATGTGAGAAATAGGATTTCTTCTTCTTTTCTAAAAAAAAACAAGATAAATGAGTTATATGAGAGTTCTTAAAGTCATACTCTAAACGAAAAGGGTTTAAAAATGTCCTAAAGTATTGTAAAGGAGAAAAAGCTCACAACAATCCACTATTATTTGGACTCAAAATGATTCTATTTCTTTCACATGGTGCACTTTCAGGCATTACCCTTACTATGGTGAATTTTTTAACAGAGACTAAACTCCATATGTTTCTCACGTGTTTCTGATCCTAATATCTAACCTCCATTCTTCTCTTCCCTCTTAACTCAGACCATCTGTAGGCAAACATATACATATAGAACTAAAGATATATGGTAGTCTTGTTTGTAACTTCTTCTTTGTTTGCTTCCACATGACCTGCTCGTGATGGATTTTCAACCGAATCAAACTTAGTGAACTTCTCGAAGTCCACCTCTGTATGAAGGAAAATTTGTTTAAATTGCCTAGAGCTTTTTTGACAGTATTATTTTTCGACGGTCCTTTGACCTTTAGATGGCTAACAGGGTCTTCCTAGCCTTCCATAACAACTAATTAAATTCTCACCTATAATCACTACAAGTTAATTACTTAGTACGTAAATATGTTTCTGGTTGAATGATTGGAAGTTCATTACCAGCAAGGCTTGCTAGCTGTTGTTAAATGGGTTGAGGTTCAATCGACTAGGTAACAATATTAGTACAAGTCAAAAGCTGTAAATTGAGTTGGCTGTGATAAATTCTCCACACATGGTATAGTATGACTAATTTAGCAGAAAACTAAATATTTGCATAAAGCTTAGAACTTTCCACAACAAAAATCTAAAAATTCAAATTCAAAGCTTTACATATAAAGTAAATCAAATGAAAAAATGAAGATTCTGGCGAAAGGAAACCTACCCAGAAGACAAAATATCTTATAACACTATGAAAATTACCTGCTCTGAGAAATATGATAGATCTGAGCCTTAATTGCCATCTTCTTTGAATCAAACCCATCACTTCCTCTTCAGATTTCTCTCCAAGCTGAATTGTGGGTGGCATCTCTTCCTCGAAATCTGTGGTGGCAACCATGATCAGCTGAACCAGAAATCTCCGAGACAACATAGTAGAAAGTAAAATATGTTGTCAGAGAGAGGTGTGATTGAATCTTTCAGTATTTTCCATAGATCTACAGCCATACTTGTACTTGGAGAAGATGAAGAGGAGGAGACTATAGCCTCCTCCCACCACTGAATGAAATTGAAAATTAACAACACAAAAAATTTAACACCTTTTTTTTTTTTTTAATGATTATTGGATTGTGTGTGTTGAAAAATAATCAACACAACAATTTTAACACCCATTTTTTTCATGTATAAACAAGAGAAATAAAAAATGTGAATGGTAAAAGAGAAAAAAGACAGTAAGAAAAAAAATGTAAAATTACTTTTTTGGCTATATTGTAATTTAATTTTTATATCTAAAGAAATAATTGGAGCATCTATATTACAAGAAAATAAGTAAAAAAATAAATTTGATCCGTCAAAATAATAAATTCAAATTAGCAGTTAAAGAGTTAAAAAAAAAGCTCTAATAATTTGAACGAATATTACAACAATTACAACAACAATACATTTGTTGATTAATAATATATTTTTTTGTTTTACTTAATAATTTAATAATTACTCATTTAATATATTTTTGGTAAATTTAATTTAATATTCAACTAAGCCTAGATTTCTACCGAATCCGAAAATCTTTTCTTTACTTGAAAGAGTATTACTTTTTTTTCTTTCTAAAAATAATCCTTCCTATCATTCTTTTACAAAAATAATTCATTTCAATCTTCAATTCTATCCTCCCGACGACTCTTTTGTTTTTCCTTAATATAACTAGCTATATTAATATAGCTCCTAATACACATGAAGGAGAGGTATCACTATTTTCGTTGAGGTTGTCACTCGAGGATCTAGTTGGTGTTCAAGGCTTATTGATGATTTCAATTCTCAAAAATTATATTTTCACCTAATTGCAACAAATATTTTTCTCTAAAAAATCAGCAATGAATATCCTTTCTTTACCACTGAAATGCTAATTTAATCTTATCTATATATGAATTTGTTGATTGTGTGCTGAACAAATTTAGCATGAATAGTTTGTGAATTTGTGTATTAACATTTTCTTCTTTTGGTGTTATATACGTTCGTTAGTTTTGATATCTATATTGGCTCTCAATTGCTTTGCTTGTGCATTTCGAAGGCATGAAGTTTAATTTTGTTCATTTCGTAATAACGTTTTAATGTTCCATGCTAATTATGAGATTTATGCAAATTTTAAAGTCGAACGAGATTTGTTTGGTTATTCTTTTCACTAGTTTCTTCAATGATTTTAGTAGTTTAGATATGATACTCACAATACGACGATGGAAAAACTAACATGTTTGGACAAACTTTTAAAAATTGACTTACACTGCGATAAAGTCTTTTGGTAAATATCTAACGTTCTGCTTAAGATTCAAAGGAACAAGAATTTAGGGAATACAGTATAGATGCTAATACATTTTGTTGGCTACAAATTATTTTTCTCATTGCTGTTCGTATCTATAGAAATAATTTCAAGATTTAGCACAATATGAAAGATATAGGTACTGCTAAATTGTTTCTCTATTTTAAGCTTTATACTAATTTCTTTCTTTCTTTCTTCGTTTATGAGTATGTAAAATGAGTATTGTTCAATATTTACAAGCAAACGAATATTACTAAAGTGCAACAAATAGTTCAGTTTGTAATATAATGACACAAAAGAGGTCAAGTGACTCCATCATACATAAGCAAATAACCTTAACTACTTAATTTTGAGAAGATCAAACTTTCTGTATAAACGAATCTTTGCTGAATGATATCAGATTCAGGCCATAATCCAAACAGTGCTTTGAATGTCCTAAAGACATAATAACAACCATGTGAATCACGTCTGCAACTCAGTAGCACTTCATCCGAAAACATATATTTTGATATGGCTGATTTAAGATCGATATCTTTATAGTAAACAATTCAATTCCAAGATTCGTTGACATAGTCTTTCATTACCTAAAACTCAAAAATGTCCTTCTTATCAGACACATAATGAGAATAAGCACAAAGCATTCCTCCCAATTCTGAAACACTCCGTACGAAAAAGTTAGAGACAATTGAGTACATTGACTCTAGCAATGATATCTCTTTGTACACCTTGTCTGAAAATACTAAATGACATCACAAAATATTTCGTTAATGAATGAAATAAGCCAATGAAATGCCCCATGGACAAATACTAAAGAGTCAGTAGATGTGATCATAGGCTGAACATTAATAGGATGTTTATCCGTTAATCTCAAGGAACCACTTTTCAACGTGAGAATTTCACTGCATGATTTGTCATCAATCTTAAGGATCTTATAGTCATCACTAGTTGATTCATATCCCAATCCCCTAGTATAATAGTCCCTTGAGAAAATTTTCGGATGGGGGAGGACTATTGATTCTCTTGTGTACGGATTCTATAGCAAAGGTAGAAAGTGTACTTTGAAGTTATAAAACCTGATAAATGCCAAGCCATGGTAACAACAATATAATGTTCAATGCCATGATTTACTATTAGAAGGACAATCAAGTTTGTATACTTGCTCAATCTGTTGAACTGATGATAAAGAAGAACAATACAAGGAAAATTCCTCATATTTAGGGTACCATTGGTTAACAAGGATCTTTTGGGAATTTTTGTCATTCTTCGCATGATTGAGATGCTTCGCCGAAAAGTACGGCTTATAAATCATTGTCATCCACATTTGAATCGTAGAAGTGACTGCATAGGTAACTTGCTGAGGATGTCCGGAGTCACATCAACATACATCTTCTTTTGTTTTCTTTAATTTGAATGTTTTGTAACTCTTTTCCCCTAAAATTAAAAATTAAAGACTCAACCTAAACAACTCGTCAACTTAAATTGAAAATAGCCGGGCATTGTATAATATATATAATCCATCAAAAGATATTCGGCAAAATAATCGAGATAGTAGTGTACCATTGAAAAGAAGTTGCTTCAACTTTTCTCTATTGCTTATGATTTCCTAGCTAAGGTTTGCTATTGCGAATGATCTAATTAAGGCCGCTCATTGAAAAAAGTGGTTTGGTCGTTAATTATCTTTATAATATTTACTCCTAAAATATATGGCAAGAAAAAGCGTTCCAAGATATATAGGAAGAAAAAGAGTCCAGTGTTCTTTTTTTTCAAAAATATTCTTTTGAGGAGAAATAATGTGTTGGGCTGATTAATTTAAAAAGCCCTTTAAGTAACAATTAGTGTATGACCAAACTTTTTTAAAAAAAAATTCACTCACATACTCTCGAAAGTGTTTTCAAAAAGAGCGCTTTTGAAGATCTACTTATTCCGACTTCGAAAGAAACAAATTCTGATACTTTCCAAAAACACTTATTTTCAGAAGTGTTTCGAAGTGCATCTTCTCAAAAAAGTGTTTTTGAGAAGAAAAAAAAGACTTTTTTCAACTGTTGAAGAACAACTTTGCTACTCCCCAAATATACTTATTTTCTCTAAGCTTTAGCAGAACCTCATCCTTTTTTTGTTGTTGAGAAATAAGCTCTTTTCGTCTCCCAAAAGGTTGTCAAACATGCTATAAAATTACGTCTGCCAATACATACGTAAATAGATAATGAATCTACAGTGTACTACGGAAACGGAGAAACAACAAGCATAAAAGAACATAGAAACATGAAGAACATGAAAACCACCCAGTCAAAGAGAATAGACTTACAACACAGAAGTAGCATTAAAAGGTTTTATTGTGTTTCATACACACAAGTTTACACATTATACTGCACCTTCAACTAATGAAGCAAAACATTCTTAAAGTTTTCAAATTGCAAGAGACTTCACCTCATCCACTTTCCAGAGGTCTGCATACTTATACCACCTCATGAACCCTTCATCATTTTGAGTGCGCTGACACATGATGCACGAGTCACTCATGCAGGTTAGGAATTTGTCTAACCTAGACGCTTTTTCCAGAATGGATTCATCAAGCTCGGTCAGAATTTTCATTGGTGCAGGTGGAGGAAGGTCTTCAGTAATTATGCAATGCGATATGTTGAGCACTTTCAACTTTTTTAACCCCTCCAAGAGAATAACCAAAGCATGTTTAGATAACTCTGTACACCTCACACTCAACACTTTCAAGTTTGGAAGAAATGAGACCAGTGCAGATGCAAACAGTATATCGCAGGGAGCCATAATCTTTAGCTCAGAAATTTTTTTGCAACTCCTTCCAATTTTCTCGATGACATATGCAGGTTCTTCTAAACTAGGCATCGTTAGTGATTCAAGATCTTTCCATTCATGAAAAGCACTGCATATTGTTTGCTTTTTTAGTTTTTCCCAAGCAGGCATAACAAGGCGTTTAAGCCGTGGACACCTGAAAAAGAGGAGATTTAATTAGCTGTCCAATTCATTTTCACAGTAATTTTTGCTTCTCCTGTATTAAATATACAATGGAAAATTATATCAGAAGCCTGAACTCTCAAACAATGCTTGCTATACAGTGTCTTGATTGAAGGTATTGTACTATAGAAAGATTAAAGTTTATCAGGGGAATACCTCTTGGCAGTATAAGTCAATTGATTGTCGTCAACATACAAATTATAATGGAAGATCAAGGTCAGTATGTTTCCACGACTAAGGTTCAAGCAAATCTTTAGGATGCGGGTCAATTTTTCACGAGATGGAGTGTCGACATATACATACGGCGGTGCTCTAATTCTGATGAAATTTGACTGCATTACTGACAAGTCCAGTGTTTTCCAGAGACGTTGGTCAGAACAAGCCAATTGCCATGCAGGACAAACTTGAGGAATTACAGAGATCAACTGGAAAAGGTCAAAGGACTGGAATATATTCACCAGCATATCAATATTAAGGTCCTCCCATCTCCTTACAGGAGAATTTCCTTCTTCCATCACAACAGCTTCAATCTTTTCTTGTTTTTGAAATGACATCATAAAAGCTTCAATCTCCTAAGTTCCTGTAGAACCAAGAAAGGTTATTACTTCTCTAGATCCAAGAAGAATATTTGAACTCCTGACATCAAATTGATGTTGCTTATTGTCATTTGTGTTCTTGTGAATTTACTCAGACCATGAAGAATAAAAAGTTTAGCCCGGCAATATAAAGAAACATAGAAGAGAGTACAAATACGTCCGAGGAGTACTATGATGCCCAAAAGTGAAGAAACTAGGAAAATATAACCTGGAACTTAAGTTGGTTGTAGATAACGACAGAGAACTAAGTTCTTGCTGGCATAGCTGACGGAAGTATCACATTTTGAATCAAAATAATCATTACTGAGAGCAAAATCATGCAAAATCAAAGAAAATATTGGAACTCACCCTACACTCCTCATAAACCTAGTGTCGTTATTCTTCGCTAACATGGAGGACGGTCACTTCTACTAAAACCGTCTCTAACTTAACTTGGCCAGTGATCTCAACGATTTCTCATCAAAGGTAAATCAGTATTATCCTACCTTATACGGTATATCCCTCCAACCAAATTTCCACACTTTTTTCTATTGCCTTCCAAATAAAGTAAGGAAATTTAATTCTGAGATTTCGTTACGCTTTTCTCTTAACTTTCTTTTCATTAATTTCTAAGCTCAAATGTACTTCTCTTCTGCATCTTCTTGATACATTTAATGAAGTTTTTTACCTGAACAGAAAAAATATAATCTTAGATTCCTCTTTTTCTTTCACTTACATTTTATAACACAATTTCAAGCATAGTTCTAGCCAGTGTACTGGAAGCCCTTTCTGATTTTCTTAAAACATAAAAAACAAAAGAGGGCCTTAAAGCAAATGCATCTTTACTATAAGAATTGCATATAAACCTAAAAATATATGAATATGTGCAGCAAACTACATTTTTGAATTAGCCAATAGGAAATCATAGACCAAATGCGAAGCCCCATGAATTTCTATAATTCATTCGGGCTAGATTCAAGCTAAAGAATCCAATTTAATTGAACCCAAGCAACATGAGGTGACTTGAGTGCAGAGTAGTTATTGGGATGCTTGGGGATAATTATTATTTCATAAACCATTGAGAGTTGGACTAAAGGGAATACCTAGGATTTTAATTTTTATGTAATGGGAGTTAAATGGAAATGTTAGCAAAGGTGGAAGCTCACAGTATTGATGAAAGTGAACCACATAGGTTAAGATGGGGAAGCAAAGGCTCATTTCACAGTGAAGAATGTTATAGACAACTATGCTCACAAAGTCGAGCACCTGCTAGATGGCCATGGAAGTTAATATGGAAGACCAATCTACCTATGAAGATTAAATGCTTCAGCTGGATCAAACTAAACAATGCTTTACTCTAGACAACCTGAATAGGTAAGGATTGCAGTAGGTCAACAGATGCTATTTTGCAAGAAAACTCAGGAGACAGTCAACCACCTGTTTCTTTACTGCCCATGGGCATATGATTAATGGAACATGTTCCTATGTTTTTTTTAATGTAAGTTGGTGATGCCACAAAGATTAAGAGATGCCAAGATGTATTGGAGTCTACGCACAATTGATAACGCTAGACAAAAATATTTGTGGGTAATAAGAGTTCTTGATAAACATCAATACACCCAAAAATGTTGTGAATATCAGAAATACCAGAAAAAAATTACTGGTAAAGATTCTGGAAACTTACCAATGCAAGAATAGAAAGATTGGTATCTGCTTGAGCAAGGAGGGGGAGAAGCGTGAAAACATGGCGGAGAAGAAAAGCAAGAGGCATGGAAGGTTTTGTGAAATAAAGAGTGTTATTTTAAAAGAGCCTGAATAATATTAAGACTCTGCTACAAGTCAGATTCATTCAGACCTAATAATATCCATTAAGCGGTTTTAAATGAAACAAAAACTAATGCACTTAATGAGTTGAATCTGAATGATTAAGATTCAGATCATACAAACAAATGCACTTAATTGTCTGAATCTGAACAATTCAAATTAAGACCTCCATTAAGTGCAAACAAATGAGGCATGAGTGTGTTTGCCTCTAAAGTGCTAGTTGCCGACTGATTTCCATAAAAAGGGAACAAACATTAGAGTTTTAGCAGCTGATATGAAGCCTACATCAATCTTTTCTCTCATATAAACTACTAATCCTCTATCTATCGAGCTTATATGTTAGATGCCTCAAAATCCAAATTTCTTTTTGAGAAAAGAAAAGACGGAATAACCAAAGCAACATTTGCATTTAACCTATGCAGGTCAAAAAAATGATGTTACAGTTTTTTTGGATAATGATGAGAAGTCTGTAAAAACATCAAAAGAAGCTACATTCTTGATTGCAGGACTCCAATTGAATCGTTATTTAAACAAAATGAATATTCAGTAAATCAAAACCAACCTTGACAAAGAGTTAAACGTTATGACAAGAAAACACACATTTTATCATACCACACTAAATTACGAATAGTTGAAATGAAGGAAACGAAGATATACAAATTTAGAGAACCTTAAATCCAGATCTGTATGTGCAAAAATCAAATAGCCAGAAAAAGGAGAAAAGAATTCCACAAAGTGTACACAGAATTCCTTTAACACCCACAACTACTTTTGGAATCAAGATCCGACATGAGTAAGGAATTAATCAGAAAAACAACCTTAGAGAATGAAAGAAGAAGATAAGACAGAGAGAGATTTAGGAATACCTTTAGATTGTTTATTCACTTCAGTGTGCGCAAAAAAATATTGGGTGAAAATTGTGGGATGTTAGTGAGCTTTGATGAGGAGTAAGAGTCGTATACAAAATCTTGGTCAAATGGAATGGAAATGTCATCCACTTGTAAATTGATTCTGGTCAACAATCTTTAACATTTTTTCCTTTTTTGCTATCCTACCTGTTTTTTTGATAAATGATAAAAAAAATAAAAAATTTAAGTGAGATTTTCTTTTGAGTTAATACCTCTAAACTCCCTAAACTATTCACATATTTCCAGTTTAACACTTAAATTATGGGGTATTGTGGACAGCTGTTGTTAACCCCTGAACTATAGACCACGTGATATGAAGAGTGACAGTCAAAAAGAGTATTTATGTGGACCAAGTACACTGTGTGAGGTCCGTCATTTTCTCAAATTCACCTCATTTAGTGCATTTCTATTACTTGAACGGCAGCTTATGCAAATTGATTACTTAATTTTCTTTCTATAAATATCAAAGTTAAAATTGGCTGGTAAATTCTATCCAATATAGAATTATATTTAATATTTCTCTGTTTTCAAAGAGGATCTTAGTAACAATCGATGGCCTCTTTTTTGAAGACTTAAGAGACGTAGATTCTCTAAATTACTTGACTTTCATATTCCTTCAACTAATCACTCTCGTAAAATTTTCAGATTATACAATCTGTAAATCCTTTGAAGTGTCTAATCAGTAAAGTGACCAACTAAACATTTGATATTGTTGACAAGTCTATGAATTCAAAGAACACGAGACTCTTACTGTTATTTATGATACACACTAAAGTAACATTGAAAGATTATGTAGTACTTGTTATTTAAAAAAATTCTATAGATTTTTTATGTTTGAAGACGATCTTTTACCTTTGCATGTTCAAGCCATTTACCTTGTCTTTCAGTTCCCAGTAAAATGATATAAATGGAAATCAATCAGCTACATCTTTAAAATGAGATTAGAGGAAGTTGTGATAAAAATAATTCTAGTGAACATGCATTCATAATCAGGAAGAGATTTAGCCGTTTAGAAATATGTCAATTGCATCTATTTGAAAATCATCTAATTAGATTTTACGTCAAGATTTAAGTGATACAAATGAAATTTACACAAATCTAATGATGTGTCTGCAAGTATTTGTAACATTTGCATTTATGAAAGGAGAAGAGAAAAAGAACAAGAAATCTACCGAATGGTATCCAAGAGTTCTTATGAGCATTTAAATTTGTTAATGAAAATATATAATTCTTATGTGAGAAATAGGATTTCTACTTTTCTAAAAAAACAAGATAAATGAGTTATATGAGAGTTCTTAAAGTCATACTCTGAACGAAAAGGGCATAAAAATGTCCTAAAGTATTGTAAAGGAGAAAAGGCTCACAACAGTCCACTATTATTTGGACTCAAAATAATTCTATTTCTTTCACATGGTGCACTTTCAGTCATAACCGTTACTATGGTGAACTTTTTAACAGAGACTAAACTTCATATGCTTTTCACGTGTTTCTGATCCTAATATCTAACCTCCATTCTTCTCTTCCCTCTAAACTCAGACCATCTGCAGGCAAACATATACATATAGAACTAAAGATATATGGTAGTCTAGTTTGTAACTTCTTCTCTGTTTGCTTCCACATGACCTGCTCGTGATGAATTTTCAACCGGATCAATCTTAGTGAACTTCTCGAAAGTCTACCTGGTATGAAGGAAAATTTGTTTAAATTGCCTAGAGCTTTTTTTACCGTATTAATTTTCGACGATCCTTTGACTTTTAGATGGTTAACAGGGTCTTCCTAGTCTTCCATAACAACTATTAAATTCTCAATAATCACTTCAAGTTAATTACTTAGTATGTAAATATGTTTCTGGTTGAATGATTGGAAGTTCATTATACCAGCAAGGCTTTCTAGCTGTTGTTAAATGGGTTGAGATTCAATCAACTAGGTAACAATATTAGTACAAGTCAAAAGCTGTAAATTGAGTTGGCTGCGATAAATGGATATAGTATGACTAATTTAGCAGAAAACTAAAATATTTGCATAAAGCTTAGAACTTTCCCCAAAAAAAATCTAAGAATTCAAATTCAAAGCTTCACATAGAAAGTAAATCAAATGAAAAAAATGAAAATTCTGGAGAAAGAAAACTTACCCAGAAGACATAATAGCTTATAACACTATGAAAATTACCTGCTCTGAGAAATATGATAGATCTGAGCCTTAATTGCCATCTTCTTTGAATCAAACCCATCACTTCCTCTTCAGATTTCTCTCCAAGCTGAATTGTGGGTGGCATCTCTTCCTCGAAATCTGTGGTGGCAACCATGATCAGCTGAACCAGAAATCTCCGAGACAACATAGTAGAAAGTAAAATATGTTGTCAGAGAGAGGTGTGATTGAATCTTTCAGTATTTTCCATAGATCTACAGCCATACTTTACTTGGAGAAGATGAAGAGGAGGAGACTACAATAGCTTCCTTCCACAACTGTATGAAATTGAAAATTAATCAACAGAAAAATTTTAACACCTTGTTTTTTTTTTTGTTTTTTTGAATGATTTGAGCAAATATTACAACAATACACTTGTTGATTAATAATAATATATTTTTTCTTTTACTTAGTAATCTAATAATTACTTTTTTTTTCACCCAATCTTATAATTACTCATTTAATATATTTGTAACACATGGGGTATTTATGATTGTACTTTGTCTCGTGTAAGAGTCTTGCGAACCTAAAGTAGAGATTTTTATCATAACATTATACGTGATTTGATTGCTTTGTATTTTAATCAAAATCTGAAATTTAAAATTCTATATTATTGCCTTTCTAAAATGTTTTAAGCATTTATGGAAAAATTCTTAGATACAATATATTTGTATATATATTTATTTTTATAAGAGTTTTATCAATTAGTAATATTTTAACAGAAATAGTGAATCTTTTTATGTTAATAAATTTGTATTTTATGAGGTAAACTTGATTCAAAATAATTTTCTATTGATTGTGATATATTAAAAAATCAAGGTTCTACGTCATGCTCAAGCGTTTACGCAATGAGATAAATTTACTATTAAATATTGTATTTTGGCTACGTGTTGGCACTTAATAAAAAGAAAGAAAGTGGGCAGTAGTAATTAATATTAGGTAAGGTTGGTAAATTAATTTTAATTTGCTAATGTTTAAAGTCTCCACCCTTATGTCTAATTATTTCCCACCGCCTTTCACTTCAATGTATATCACTACATAAGCTTTTGACATACGGAAGAAATAAAGGGTAGTGATGCATCAGTTCTAAACAATAAAATAAAATTAACGTATGCAACTCCTTATCATCTTCTTGTTCTCTATCTATATATATATATATGTTCATATCTTTAGAAAATTGAGAGATGTCCCCCTTTTCAGAATAAGTACGTATATTCTCCATTATTTTGTGTATGAACTATGAAGGGTAGCAAATCATATCTTTAGGCAAAGGGAAACGGGTAGAAGGAGTTTGTAGTAGCTTTAGGAAGGTCGTATTCAAGGTATGTTAAGGCAAAAAATTTTCTCCATATCGCACGAGTCCTAAATATTGCAAATCATCGAATGAGTCATTTTTTTACTATTCTATTGCTAGGAAGACCCTCTGTGAGGGCACTGATCTTATTTCTTGAATTTATCATATTATTAGTGTGTTTGTACTATGTGAAGTATACTCGACGGTTAAAGTTATTTTTTGTAGAATTTCTTATTCCATATATCTATTAGCGAGCTATTGTCCCAAGAATGAAGTTATTTTTCGTAGAATTTCTTATTCCTTATGTCTTTTATTGGTTGTGTCCTCATTGGTCTAGTTATCTTTTTCAGGAGGTAATTATGGCGGCCTCGTCGGCCCTCAATATTCCATTTCCATTATGCTTTAGTTGGTTCACTCGGTCAGGTGAAGCATCGGGTTCTTGTTGCGCCTCCCCTAGTTTGGGGCGTGACAATATTTTTGGTAAATTTAATTTAAAATTCAAACAAACCTAAATTTTCAATAAATTCGAAAATCTTTTCTTTACTTGAAAGAGTATTCCTTAACAAAAATTAATTCTTTTCAATCTTCGACTCTATCTTTTCGACGTCTCTTTTGTTTTTCCTTCATATAGCTAGTTAGACCTAGTACACATGAAGGAGAGGCATCACTATTTTCGTTGAGGTTGTTATTCGAGGCTCTAGTTTGTGTTTATGGTTCATTGAGGATCTCAGTTTTCAAAAGTTGTATTATCACCTAATTGCAACAAAAAATTATTTCTTTAAAAAATCAGCAATAAAGGTCCCTTTTTACCACTAAAATGCTAATTTAATCTTATCTATATATGAATTTGTTGATTGTGTACTGAAAAAATTTAGCATGAATAGTTTGTGAATTGTATATTAATATTTTCTTCTTTTTGTATTATATATGTTCATTAGTTTTGCCATCTATATTGGCTCTCAATTGCTTTGTTTGTGCATTTTGAAGGCATGTAGTTTAACTTTGTTCATTTCGTAATTGAATTTTAATTTTTCATGTTAATTATGAGGTTTATGCAAATTTTAAAGTAGGGCGAGATTTGTTTGATTATTCTTTTCACTAATTTCTTCAATGATTTTAGTAGTTTCGTTATGAAACTCACAAAACGACGATAAAAAAATTAACATGTTTGGACAAGCTTCTAAAAATTGACTTTCATTGTAACTAAAGTATTTTGGTAAATATTTTCTACTTAAGAATTGAAGAATCATGAATTAAGGAATACAATATAGATGCTAATACATTTTGTTGGCTACAAATTGTTTTTTCTCATTATTGTTCATATCTGTAGAAACAATTTCAGGATTTGACACCGTATGAAAGATATAGGTACTACTAAATTGCTTCTCTGTTTTAAGCTATATACTAATTTCTTTCTTTCTTCCTTTACGAATACGTAAGATGAGTTTAGTTCGATATTTACAAGTAAAATAATATTGTCAAAGTGCAACAAAGAGTTCAATTTATAATATGAAAACACAAAAGAGGTCAAGTGACTCCATCATACATAAGCAAATACCCTCAACTATTTAATTTTCGGAAGATCAAACTTGATGTATAAACGAATCTTTGCTGAACGACATCAGATTCAAGCCATAATCAAAATGGTGCTTTGGATGTCCTAAAGACATAATAACAACCATGTGAATCATGTCTGCAACTCATAAGCACTTCTTCATCCGAAAACATATATTTTGGTATGACTGATTTAAGATGGATACCTTGTATAATAAATAATGTAGTCTAAGATTCATTGACATAGTCTTTCATTACCCAAAACTTAAAAATGTCCTTCCTATCAGACATATAATGAGAATAAGCACAAAACATTCCTCCCAATTTTGAAACACCCCATCCGAACAAGTTAGAGACAATCAAGTACATTAACTCTGACAACGATATCTCTCTGTTACACCTCGTCTGAAATACTAAATGACATCATAGAGTATTTTGTTAATGAACCAATAAGACAATGAAATGCCCCGTGGACAAATACCAAATAGTTAGTAGATGTGAGCATATGTTGAAGGTCAATAGGATGTTTATCTGTTAATCTCCAAGAACCACTATTCAATGCGAGAATTTTACTACATGATTTGTTATCAATCTTAAGGATCTTATAGTCATTACTAGTTAAGTCATATCCCATCCCCAAGTACAATAGTCCCTTCGAAAAATTTTGAATGGGGGAGGGCTATTGATTCTCTTGTGTACAATTTCCATAGTAAAGGTAGGAAGTGTACTATAAAGTTATAAAACCTTATAAGCGTCAAGCCATGGTAACAAAATTATAATGTGTGATGTCATGATTTACTATTAGAAGGACAATCAAGTTTATATACTTGCTCAACCTGTTGAACTGACGATAAAGAAGAACAATACAAGGAAAATTCCTCGTATTTAAGGTATCATTGGTTAACAAGGACTTTTTGAGAATTCTTGTCATTCCTCGCATGATTGAGATGCTTCATCGAAAAGCTAAGTAAGGTTCAAAAATTAATATCATCCATAACTTTGAACACATTTGAATCGTAGAAGTGACCACATAGATAGCCTGCTCAGGATGACCGTAGCCACATCAACATCCATCTATTCTTTGTTTTCTTTAATTTGAATGTTTTGCAACTTGAAATTAAAAATTGAAGATTTAACCTAAACAACTCGTCAACTTAAACTAAAAATAGTCGATAGCGGTATATATATATATATATAAAAAAAAATCCATCAAAAGGTATTTGACAGAATAGTCGAGATAGTGGTGTACATTTGAAAGAAGTTGCTTAAACTTTTCTCTATTTCTTATGATTTCCTAGCTAGGAATTTGTTATTACAAATTATTTAATTAAGACCGTTATTGAAAAAAGTGATCTGGTCGTTAATTATTTAATTATCTTTATAATATTGACTCCTAAAATATATGGCAAGAAAAAGAGTTCTAAAATATATAGGAAGAAAAATAGTCCAGTGTTCTTTTTTTTTTTATAAAAAAAGTCATTTTACATAAACAATAAGATATAATATATTAATCGGAAAAGGGTCAAGACTACCCTGACCTATTGGAAAAGGTTCAAAACTATCCTTCATCCGCCTTTTGGTCTAAAAATATCCTTCACTTTTGGAGTAATTTCCCTGGATAGTCACCCATGTTTGGAAAATTACCTAGAAATATCACTTATGTTTGTTTTAGAACCACAATATCATTGAACTTTACCTCTTTTCCTCAAAATATACTTGACACAAAAAAAATATTATCTCTCTCCTAATAGGATGCCATGTCACATTATTCATTTTTTATTATTAACATTTTTTTAATTCCTTTTATATTATTAACATTTTTTGAAAATTCTTTAAAAACATTATATCATTTGTAGTTTGACAATATGGTTACCTTATTACTCTAATGAATTAAAATATCAACAAAAAGGGAGTCCGAATTTAAAAGGGTCATTTTTTTTCTTCAAAAAACAAAAAAGGCACATAAAAAAAAAATTAACCAAAAGGGAAAAATCCCTACTGACGGATCGATTTTCTTCTGTTAAAAATTGACGTCGTTCCGTAAAAAGAAATAAAAACCGCTGCATTTGGCAGCGATTTTTTCAAAAAAAATAAATCATTATTTCTTTAAAATCGCTGCTTTAGCAGCGTTTTTATAAATAAATAAAAATTAAAAGTGAAATCGCTGCTATAGCAGCGATTTTTTGTTAAGGAATTAAAAAAAACATAAAGAACAAGTTTTAAATTACATAAATTTC
>NW_006239079.1:616143-655467 GCF_000226075.1 Solanum tuberosum | reverse complement strand
TTTTTTTTTTTAAAAAAACTTTTTATGAAAATCGTTGGCTTCAATGTTATTTATTTTTTAAATTTTTATTAAATTCTCTGCAAGGGTAGGATATTTTTTTGAGAAAATCGGCAGCGATTTTTATTTCTTTTAGCGATGCGGCGTCAATTTTTGTCAGAACAAAATCGATTTTGCCCTTTTGGTTAATTTTTTTTTATATGTGCCGTTTTTGTTTTTTAAAGAAAAAAAGTTGCACTTTTGGCTCCGAACTCAACAAAAAGGTGTCATTGCTCATTAGTGCCCATATAAAAACATTGTCTCGCTTGAAAAATCGGAGGTAGCCACATATTTTCTTGAAGAATCGGAGGAGCTCATATTTGGATTTGCCGCCTAATCCCCTAGAACTAGGGTAGAAATTTTTGGGCTATGTAATTTTTTTTTACTAGATAATATGGGTTGTCTAATTTTGAATTAAAAAAATGTTAATAATGAAAAAGGAATAATGTGACATGGCATCCTATTAGGAGAGAGATAATGTTTTTTTTGTGTAAGTATATTTTAAGAAAAAGAGGTAAAGTTGGGTGATATTGTGGTCCTAAAACAAACATAAGTGATATTCCAAGGTAATTTCCCAAACATGGGTGACTATCCAGGGAAATTACTCTTCACTTTTGCTTTTGGTTTAAAAATGCTCCTCCTTCCATCTTTTGGTCTAAAAATACTCTCAACCTAAATTCAATTGAATTAAATTCTTTTACTAACTAGTTGTTTTGAAAGATAATTTTTTATTTATTCAAATTCTTAATATTAGCTCATCTCAAAATATTAAAAACTTATTAAGTCTAATCATATTTAAAATTTAAAAAAATTCTCGTTATCAAATATTTTAGTAAAAAAGAGTAAGAAAACGACAAAATTTGACAAAAACAGACCCCCCTTTATTATGTCTTATTTACCGTTGTCACTGACCCATAATAATAATAATAATAATAGTATAAAAAAAAACTCATTTTTCCCTATTTACAATCAGTGGTCCAAAATAAGGACACCCATCACGAAATTTTGAAAAAAATAAATTCTTTTTTGTTTCTTATTTACGGTTACTAATCATATCTAAATCCTAAATATTAGCTACGTATATGATTAGTCAAATTTTGTCTTTTTCCTTTATTCCCTGTTACTAAAAATATTGACAACATAACAAATTTATTTTTGTACTAGATGAGTGTTGCCCGTGCTAAGCACAGGCCCAACGTTTAAAATTTTATCATAATTTTACTTCTGTTTGATATCTGGGGTCCATCAATGTTCCAGGAGAGTAGAAGGGGTTGCAATACACAAAATTCTACAATACCAAAACAATTCACTTTGCTCTTGAATCTAGCCATAGCTACACAATAATAGGAAGTAACTAAAAATAACAATCAAAACATCGAAAACTCGAACTTTATCTGGGATTCGTTGATTTTCCCCAGTAGAGTAAAAGGGGTTTGCAATAAAACACAAAATTATACAGTAGCAAGACAATACATTTGACCAAGATTCCTTAACCAAGATGAAAATCCCCTTCAATACTAAAATCTCAGTTTGGAATTAGTTCCATACATACAAATACATGTTAGCCATAAAACATTGTGGCTACTTTCCATGTACATTTCGATTTCAAACAATAGGATATCAAATCAAGAAAAATACTGGCGTATTTATAATGGATCTATAATTAATGAGTTTAAACACATTATAGCTGCCAAATTTGTTCATTATATATTCAGTGAGATACTTACATAGTTTAACATTTCCTTATGTGGGAGTGCTAATTACATGCATTTACATACTATTTTAAATTAGACAAAAAACAGATGCATCTTTCATGCTTGGATTTTCTGGATCATCTTTGATCAAAATCACCTGTTACATTAAAATTGAGGGATTAAATGTCACAGAATCACATAATTTATACAACATATAATGAGCATGATGAGAAGTAGTGAAAGAAAAAAACAAAGCCAAATGTTTAGAACTTAAAGCATGAATTACAAATGTATGAAATGAGATCTAAGTTAAAGATTAATATTATAGTAAAAGATTGGAAAAAAACAGTTAAGAAAACACAATGACAATTTGACCAAACAAACTTGAACAAAGCTCAATAGGCTTAAAAAATGACAATACTCATCCAAGATTTTAACCCATATAGACGAAGAAAATCTTGGTAATTCATAAGATACAACTCAAACTATATTATATATAAGACTAAAGGAGCATTATTCATAAAGAAATTGATTCAAAATTGTGACGGTAATGTCAAAGGATTAATCAATCTGGACAAAAAATTATGAAATTTCTTTAATTTAGTTTAAACTTGTGTTGGAGAAATTTAGTTCAAGAGATTCACAATCGGATACTATATGGACATATGATCGCGACTGTAAGAATCTCAAGTATCGATTAATCATGAAGAGGTAGAAACCGAGTAACTGAACTAAAATTTTAACTCATATAGACAAAGAAAATATAGTATGATGTAAAAATAAAATCTGATGAAAAATTATAAGAATTCGTAAAGTTTATATAGTATTGAGAAATAGCATGGCAGTAACAGTGTTTGACCAAAGTCTATGGCAGAATTTGGATCAATTTTATTATTTTAATGAGGCTTACTTCATACAGAAAGTGATAATTGACTGATTTGGAGGGTAGGGGGAGAGTGAGCGTAACCATATAGGGTTCATCACAAGAAAAATATAAAATAACATAACATGTGCAGAGTATATAGTACTAAGTCTCATCTAGAATTAGCATAAAGCTTTCCCAAGCTTTGCATATAGTAGATAGGATTATTCTCATCATCTTTTTCTAGATAGATAATGTGAAATCATGGACTAAACATTAATCAAGGATAATCAAAGTCTTTCTATGGTTGAAAGATTCAAATTATAATATAGATATAAGAGGATTAATTATATCTTGTTATTTTTAATTTAGACAAATTTGCACAAGAAATATAAATCAAAATACGCAAACAGTTTTACCAAACAGGTTTGATATCACAAGTTTTTAATTACTAACTGTTATTTCGTATTGTAGTTTTTGATTCTATCAGTTTAAGGTGGTTATTCCAACAAGATCAATAGAGGAAAGTTACATCATCTTTTAGGAACTAAAAATGAACACAATAGTCTTCAGTGATAACAATAATTATAACAGCAGAAAGAATATATTTTCATTTAAGTTGATAAATGGAGTACCTGTAAAAAGATAATTTTTAACTAAGCTGCTATTATAGGAGAAAATATTTTCAATTTCCGCAAAAGAACAGGAACATAAGGCATCCACATAGCAACATCAAAAGCTTGCAAAACACGGCATACAGTGGCAGCAACAAAAGAGTGCAAAACATGACTGTTTTGAGAAGCACAACAAAAGTGTTCCAACTGCAATTCAAAACAGTCAAAGATACTGTGTCTAGAGACTGAATTGAATTCAAAGAAAATAAATACAAAGAGAAGTAAATCCTATTTATATTAGTCAATTGCAAAAGATGAACTTTTAAACAATGTACAAAATAATTCAAATACCTTTTAATTCTTTTTCATGGGAGGATTTTTCATTTCCATGCTTGGATATTCTTTTCCCCTGAACTAAGATGTTCAATTGTGCGCTTTTTCGCATCTGTAATATTGACTGTCGTAGATGCCATTGATTTATGAATCACATCTTGTTTTTCCAGGTAAGACAAAATGGATAATTTTTGCGTTGCATCCAAATTTTTTGTGAATAGCCTTTTTATTTGAATGTTGAATATCTTGCCGTTCAATTCATCTTCCACATTTTGGAGCGATAATGTTTCTTTCTGAAAAAATGGAAAAGAATGATTATTAATAACAAAATCATTAATATTTTATATATTATATATATAATAATAAGAAATAAAGCGAATAGACAAATCGAAAGAGATCCGATATTTTTACCATAAAAGAAGATGTTCAACAACAATATCATATGCAAGGATCATGAATTTTCAAAAAAAAAAAAGTGGATGAGGAAAGAAAAGTGAATCACAAAAAAGATATTAAATTTGTTTTTAAAGGAAAATCAATATCTCTATGTTTATGTATTTACATCTGAACTCAAATTCAATATTAAAGGTCTTTCAACTAATCAAAGCCACACATGCAGCAGTTCTAAAACGGTGACGCCTATTGTGGTAGGTTCGCATGACAGCTTAGGCACAAAGTTCTCAGCCAATGGGTAACTATGTGAGATGGATAAAAGCCAAAAAAATATATACAATAATAATATTTTTATAAAGAAAGTTAACTGTAAACAGACAACAAAAAGTATAAGTTGGGTGATTCACGAGATATTTGTCTATTGAAGGTAAGTTTCCATTCCCTCATCATTTACAACATTCTATGCTATTTGATAAGGAACTGACGAGATATTGTTGGAAAGCTGTGAGCTCAAGTTCTTCCTACTATAAAGGTCTTCACAACTTACATTATACAAAATGAATCTTTATTACAAATTCTCTATTGCTAGAATTCTAAGCCTATAGAGCTATAGTATCCTTTTCAAGTTAAGGAAGTCATATGTTCACTTAGTTGAAACTCTTAAAAGTTAGATAGTATATTTTTCACGTAATTAAAGAAAGTAATTGGCCATAATTTAATTACATATATACATATATGATTAGTAATCTAAAAATAAGTAATTGATAATTACATAATTTCATACGCAAGATAAGATTATAGCCTACTTTATAATGTAGGGTAGATATTTTTTAGGATTACTACTTGCGATGTTATTATGTGCATTTAATTTAGACAGTAGTGAGTTAGAACATTTCATCGTAGATTCCTTTAACTGTTACAGGCCAGCGGCAGAGTTTATAAGAAAATACAAAATCAGAACAGGTTTTTTGTGATTATTTGGTGAGCAAAAAGTAATATGTACCTTGACGAAGCAAATTTCATAAATTTCTTCTGAAGTGAGGTGCAACATTTTCTCTGCAATTTCATCCGAAACAATAGCTGTTGCAAAACCGTTGTTGTCCTTAATAGTAACTTCAAATTGACATTTGTTTTGATAATTAATAAAAATATTTTAAAATAATGGTTAGTTAAGACATTTATTTCTTTGAACAAACAAAATAAATAATCTTAATTAGTTATTATTAATTTTGTAGAAGAGCAAATATACCTAGGAATAAGATGTGTGGATAGGTGACAATTTGTGCAGTATATTTCCCTTTGCACGTTATATCTCGTGAACAATTGCTTACAATTTGAGCATGCTAACACACTAAAGCGTTGATCCTTACTTGCAAGGGACAATTCAGCCTCAACATTAAATACTTGTCCCTTCAAATTGAATATACCAAATATTATTTTTTACTGGGAAATTAAAAAAAAATTAAAATAGATTAATATACTTGTTGTTCTCACTGGAGGTTGTGCCTGGATGTTAGCCACAAATATAACTTCATCCTCAAATGGAATCAACATAATAGAGCCTATTGGAGTTGTACTTTTCATCTTATAAGAAACAAGCTTTGTTTCAATTGTTTTGATCCTATAAACAAGTAAAAATACGAAAATTTATTAATATTAGTTCATCCAAAATACTTGTATTGTTTTGAAAATTGTAAAAAGAATTGTAAAGAAGTCTACGGTCCATACATTTATCAAAAACAAATAAGAATACTACTATCTTCATTTTATTACATATGTCTTGTAGAAAGATTATGAAAAAAGAAATAAAAGTGAAATTTTAAAACTTTGTGATTGTAAGATTAAAGATGTGTTTTATATCTCAAAATATTCTGAAATTTTGATGCATTAAATAAAAATGTATATTACCACGTCCTTAACTCAGCTGCATGTGGATATGAAGGATTGATTTCAATTGTTGTATTGAATTTGCTCGTCAAACCAACGAATCTATTCGACGTTCCTATGTGCATTTGAATATGTCATTTTAGTTTCATCATGTCATCTATTTTTCAATAAAGGAAAAAAAAATTATTTGCACTTTTACCTGAGGATGATTTCCCAATTTTCCTAGCAAGAATGATTGGGTAATCATGAAGTTGGTTGAAAAGTTTAAGTCCCTCATGATCAATAAAATCCTCCCAAAGTGTCAGTTTTGTTGGTTTTTTCCTGCATATGTTTTGAAGGATGTTTTCAAACATTAAAGTTGCAGAAGATATGTGATATTGTAAAAACATTATAAATAATAAAATTGAAATCAGATTATATTATCAATAAATACCAGCATTTTTGTGCTATAAAAGTCAAAATATAAGATCCACGAACAAAGAAAAGAGTTGAGTTGGACAGCGAAATTGATGAACTTTTTAATCTATCAAAGTACTACAGGTATTCAAAGTGCTTTAAGAAATAACGGAAAATCATACCATAGAAAACAAATCAAACAGGGCAACCAGTATATTTCTTTTTAATAGATTATCTCCACAATATTGGGAAGTTAATTCATCTAAAATATAAAGGGCAGGAACAAACCAGGAATAAGATCAATCCTTATTAAAACTGAACCTTTACTTCACTCTATTGATTGACTACAGTAGAACCATGAGAACTTTTTGAACCTAAAACCAATTGTTTATATACAATATTATTTAGCAAAAAGCAAAAAAAGCAAGTAAACACAAGAATAACTAAAACATGGTATAAAGTAGGCAGATCTGCAACTTTCACATATCCAGATTCATCCCATAATATGTTTGCCATTTCACTCAGAATTTAAAAGCTTTCCAGACATTGAACAGGCTTACTTCAGCCACCAATAAACAAACATAGCATGAGACCGTGAAACAGCCAGAAAGACTTAACAGAATTAGGCTTCAGGTCTCAATCAATTATTGCGTCAGGATCAGGCTTCAGGTCTCAATGAATTATTGCATCAGGTTTATGTTTAGAATCAAGATCGAAACTTTCATGGTTATGGCATTTTTACAGAAGCTAGTGGAATGAAGAAGATGAACAAGGAACAACATAAAAAGCAAATAAGGAGTTCACAAAGTTTTAAACAACATTTTGATATAGAAAAGGTCAACAAAACACGTGGAAAGATCACCACCGCAGATCTCTTAAGTGATGGATTAAATCAGAGTTGTAAGAGACACATAGACACAACTATTAGAAAGATAATTTCAGATTTCTCTACATATTTATGTAGACAAATTCTTCTGCAACTGATCATGAAGTTGTGGCACTTCTTTCCTTTCTACCCATGACAAATTGTCACTTTTACCATTACAAATAAACTTATTTTACTTCTATGCGTCCGGGTTTCTGTTGGATTGGTGTACTTGGAGTGGAAATCGCTGGAGACTATCAAGTACGAAAATGGAAAAGAAAAAAAAACACTATCAACCAAAAAGAGCCTTTCTTTGAAAACAACTAATAAGATATGAAGATAAATGACAAGAGTAATATTCTATATATAGTTACAGCTTATCCATGATAATAAACTCTTGAATTAGTTTTCCAGTTACAGTCTTTGTTGAAGGACTATTCAATGACATTACTTTAACAAAAGAGAGGGTAAGATGCACAAACAAACCAAAAAAGAAGAAGAAAAAGACAATCTTCGCAAAAATAAACAAGAACACTCCTAAAACTACAATTAAACTCCCAAAAAGTAGTAACCATTTGGAGAAGACGACTACAAAGACAACGTTACTGAAACTCGAAAGAATTAATCACTTTATTAAATACAAGTATATACATCAACTACGAAAATGGAAAAGAAAAAAAAAACACTATCAACCAAAAAGAACCTTTCTTTGAAAACAAATAATAAGATATGAAGATAAATGACAAGAGTGATATTCTATATATACTTACAGCTTGTCCATGATAATAAACTCTTGAATTCGTTTTTCAGTTGCAGTCTTTGTTGAAGGACTGCCATTAATGACAATGGCGAGTACATCTTGCATTAAACAAAAATAAACAAAGAATAATTAGATCATGAGAAATATTCTATTATAGTAACAATGGATTTTATGTGAATAATAAGAATAATTAAATAAATTTATAAATACCAAATTCAAATTCTTTGGGTTGATACACAAAAGTGTCAAATGTGGTAAGAGCTAGTCGTGTTGGTGGTGGTAATGGATCCTGAGGAGGTTTGACCTCTTCAACTGGTTCAACAATGGTGTTTTAATCGAGTGTCCAAATGAATTTATTAAGTGGATTTTCATATCCAAGAGGTGGTACTTTCACATGTGCAACAGATACCAAGTAAGTCTTGAAAGGAACAAATTCTTTTTCAAAATATGTTATATCAGTACTGTAAATAGTGGCCTGAACTTGATTCTCCTATAAAAGAATTTGTAAAATTTTTGATTAGTTGTGTAAAATTTAAAAGTTATTTTATTATTTTTCATATTATTAAAGTAAAAATATAAAATAATGGATTATTTAGTTAACTGATGAAGTAAAGTTACGCTTTTAAAATCAATAATAAATTAATAAAAATAAATACCTCTTCATCTTGTAGAATTAAGACTTGGTATTTTGTGGTTTTATCTTTGTTGTCCCTTGGTCGACTTTTATCAACAACTTGGACCTTACATGTCCAATTTTTAGTAGTTGGAGTGATCATATTGATGGTATATCTTTCCGCCATGTTGAACTATCTGCAATTAAAATACATTATAAGAGGATAAGCTAAAGGTAAATGTATAATGAAAGCAATATTATAATATAGATAAACATAAGTAAGTTGTATATGAGATTTACCATTGCAAATTAAAGCACAAAGTTCAAGAAAAGGCCTTTTCAATAATTTCATTATAGACAACATTATATGTTGAATGATCATCATTTTCATCAATTATAGGTGGTCTAATTAATACTTTAACATTGTGAGAACTTGTTGCTCTTGATAAAGCAACATACAATTGTCCATGAGAGAAGACAGGTTCCCGTAAATATATACCAACAAAATCTAATGTCTGTCCTTGAGCTTTATTTATAGTCATGGCAAAACATAATCGTACAGGAAATTGTGTTCTCTTAAAAGGAAGAGGCAATTTTAGAAAGGTCCATGTCCTTCTAGAAATCCATTCTAATAGATAAGGAATAATTACTATTCTGCCCTTCAATCATATTAGATTTTCGGAATTGCCATTGGTCGTCATGGTCGTCTTCACCTTTCTATATAATAGAAATAGAATAGAAATATATATAGAAAAATATATATGCACACATATGTAACAAGAGTTTAGGGTATTATCATCATAGTTAAGCAACCCACTCTAGCAAACAAATTGATAGTAAACACGAATACCTAGTTTGAGCACAAAAGAGATGAACAAGTTTAAGGAAGATGGATACCCAACTTGAGCTTGAAAATGATTTGGGTAAAAAGTGTAAAAGAATCATATGCTTAATACGGTGATACCTGAGAAGATGAAGAGATTTGAGAGTGTGGTATGAAATTAAGGAAATATTATCTAATAGAAATTATTATATCTAAAATGGTTTATGAGCATCAAAAAGCAATTACAAACTTCATAAAAGTTTAGGATATAATCAAACTTCATCTTAACATTTTTATTTTGTGCAATTAATAGCAACATAATTCTTAGAGAGAACTAACAATAGTAATTTTCTTACCGCAAAGGAAGATATCAAAAAATAATAAAATGAGCTCACAGAATTTTGTGAGTGTAGGTTTGAATGCATGAGATTTTCGCAGAGTGAACGAAGATGAGCCCTCATTCCATTAGTCATCAATTTAGTCATCAATCCGAACAATACAATTTCAATCTTGGTCGAAAGGGCATAATCACTATAGACCTAACAATTGTCTATCTTCCATAGAAGGAATCTTGAAAGAGTTAGACAGAGAATATAGAGGTAGATTACAAAGTAATTGAATACACATTACCATGTTTGTTAAGTCATGGATAACCTATTGTTGATAAACTATTTACTGGACCAGACAGTAATTTATTATTTCTTAGATATATATCTACAACTATATTTTTTTTTTTTGCATATATGTGTGAGGACAACATAAATCTTTACATCAATTATAAAATTGGGGGAGAGAATTAGACAGAATAATAACGATGTCAAACCTATATTTTAGTGGTAAAATTTAAAAGTTCGAAAAGAACTGGAAGAAATTTGTTGCAAAATTGAAAGAAGAACATACCTGTAATTCGTTGTTGTTGGAGTTGGAGCAAGAGAAAGGGAAGAACTGATTCTTGTGTTGAAAATATTGCGTCTATTTTGTGCTAAAGAGGAAGATGGAGTGTTCTAGAATTATGGAGAGAGTGTATTTGCCAGGTTAAATTTACTATTTTACCCTTGGTCGTCCTTGGTCTTCACCTTTCTATAGAAAAAAAAAATTGTTGGTAAGGATATGAAGCGTTAAAAAATTATTTAAAGCATGAATGGAAATTTCTAGAGAAAGATAGTTTGGCATTTAGATTTGATATTTTTGCCACGTGGAAAGAATTTGGGGACAAGTACAATTATAACAAAAATTAAATTAAAAAATATTGTGTAAATAACAAATATACCCTTAAAGATCTTTATATCCATCTATTCTGCTTCTTCATCTTTCTTTTTCCAAACATGCACCCTCCTATTGTTGCTGTTTCTTCTTTGCATCTAATTTTACTTTCTTGATGAAATATCAATGTAAGGTTAGATTTTTGAAACAAATGGTTAATAAGGTAAGAAAAATTATGTGGATTAGTGCAGATAAGATTTTTTTATGAAACAAGCCCACTCACTTTCCCTGCAACTCCAAACAATTCCTTCTCTCTCTTATATTCCTATCCCTCGATCTCTAACTATATTTTTTCCTCCAAAATTATGAAAATGCTTGTCCATTTATTATTTCCTACAAAATATTTTCATCAAATTCACACCCTTCATTATATTTGGGAACAAAACTACAAAGTAATTGAAAGAGAGAACACAAGATTCTAAGAAAATTGGGTGAATTGATGTAGACATTTTTATGGATATTGATTATATCTACAGTGTGATATTCGAATTGAGGGACATGTTCATATGGTCTTGAACAACAACCTTAATATGAATGAAGAAGAAAGCATTTGAGAAATTTAAAAGAAAAAACATATCTTGTATTACTACTGAAAATGAAAACTGATGAAAGAAAAGTCATACTTTGTATTACTTCTGCAGAAAATGAAAATTAAAAAGATCTTTTTAATTTATTTTCTGGTCAAGGAAAGAAAGAGACTCTTGCTGATTAGGAATGGAAAAGAAAGGTCCATGTCCTTCTAGAAATCCATTCTAATAGATAAGGAATAATTACTATTCTGCCCTTCAATCATATTAGATTTTCGAAATTGCCATTGGTCGTCATGGTCGTCTTCACCATTCTATATAATAGAAATTTTAAATATAGTTAGACTTAAATAATTTAAATACTTTGGGATGAACTAATATTAAAAATTTGAATAAATAAAATATTATCATTAAAACAAATAAAAGAATTAGCTAACTAGTAAAAAAAATTCAATTCAATTTGGGTTGAGGATGTTTTTAGACCAAAAGGTGGAAGAATGAGTATTTTTCAAACAAAAACAAAAGCATAAGCGGAGAATATTTTTAGACCAAAAGGAGGATGAAAGGTATTTTTGAACCTTTTTCAATAGATTAAGGGTATTCTTGGCCCTTAATTACGAATTATGATATAATATGTTCTCTTACCGAAAATAGCATTAGTTTTATTATCCAAAATAACAAAACATTTTTTTCTCTTCCATTAATTGTCTAATTTGTTTCCTATTTTCTCTTCTTTATATTTTCTTTCTTGCATTAGTACGTTTTCTTTCTCTTTCATTTCCCCCCCATCATTTTCTTTCTTTCATTCTTGTTTTTTCTTCAGTTATCTTTTCTCTATCCTTTTCTTTTATTCCGTCTTTTTTTCTCTTTCTTTTTTCTTCCATCATTTTCTTTTTCTTTCATTTTTGTCTTTTATTCGGTTATTTTGTCTCTCTCCTTTTTTTATTCCGTCATCTTCTTTCTCTTTCTCTTTTCTTCCATCATTTTCTGTCTCTTTCATTGAAATCTTTTGTTCGTTTATTTTTTTCTCTCTCCTTTTCTGTATTCCATCATTTTCTTTCTCTTTCTCCTTTCAACCATCATTCTCTCTTTTTCATTTTTGTCTTTTCTTCGTTTATTTTTTCTCTCTCCTTTTTTTATTCCATCATTTTCTTTCTCTTTCTCTTTTCTTCCATCCTTTTCTCTCTCTTTCATTTTTTTTTCCAGTCATTTTTTCTCTCTTAGCTTTCTTTTTTAAATTTTAATTATTTTTATGTTTATGGATGTTTTGAAGATTAACATTTTATTTTAAAAAAAATATGGACATCATTACTAAAATTAAAAAATATAAATTATACTTGTATATATTTTGAATTCAATACATTATACATATTATATGCATTTTTCAATGCACATTGTGAATATATAACTAAAATATTTTAAATACAATAATGTATTTTAACACCGTTAATAAGAGGGAAAAAACAATTGTAATACATTTGAATTCAGTATATGATACATATTATAAGCATGTTCCAATGTACGTGTTGAATATATAACTAAAATATTTTTAATACAAATGTATTATAAGTATTATGTGTAAATTTCTGATATTTCGGTACAATTTAAATTAATTTTACGTTGTTAAAATGTATTATATTTTTTTGGAATAACAACAATCGAATTTATAACAATGTATAATATTGAATTCAAATTGTATTACAACTATAGTTTATATAATAACACATAAACTAATTTGAATAATTTTTTAATATTTGAAATTCAGGTATAATATCTTTTTAATATCATTTAATAAAAAAAATAAAAAAAAATAAACAACAATTATAGTACATTTTGAATTCAATACTTGATACTATATACCCCTGCTTTCACTGAATTATTCTTGATACCACCAGAGTATATATATACCCTAATGGTATCAAGGAGTAAATTAGTAGTTTTTTCACTGGATCACTCTTTGATACCACCAGAGTATAGATATACTCTAATAGTATCAAAAAGTAATTTAGTAGTCTTTCACTGAAGTGACTTTTTCTTCATTGATACCACCAGAGTATATATACTTGATACTACCAGGATATATATATATATAACCTAATGACATCAAGGAGTAACTGAATAGTATTTCATTGAATCACTCGTTGATACCATCAAAGTATATATACAGTGATTACAGTCTAATGGTATGAAGGAGTAACTTAATAGTGTTTCACTGAAGTGACTTTTTCTTTCTTGATACCACCAAAGTATATATATACTCATATGGTATCAAATGATTATTAAAGCTAAAATTATACTATATATGGTAATAAAAATAAACTAACACATTTAAAAAACGTAATTAATCAATTAAAATATATTATTTATGTAAAAATTCCAAAAAAAAAAAAACTTCAGTTGAGAAATAATGTGTTGGCCTAATTAATTGAGAAAATTACATGGAAAGACCATCCGTATGACTTGACTACATAAATAAAAGTGTTTAATTTAAAAAAGCCCTTTAAACAACAATTGGTGTTTGACCAAGGTTTTAATATACTCTCAAAAGTGTTTTCAAAAAGAGCACTTTTGAAGAAAATTTTCTTTTTCCGACTTCAAAAGAAACAAATTCTGCTACTTTTCATTCACTCAAAAATTTAACCAAATACCTCACTTCTTTAAATATGCACTTTTTTATGGGAAAATAAACTCTGTGTCCCAAAAGCTTAGCCAAACATATGTAACCGGATAAATAATCCAGTGTACTACAAAAGCACAGAAACAAAAAGCATAAGATCATAGAAACACGAAGAACCCTGTCGAAGAGAATAGACTTAAAACATACAAAATAACAGCACGAAGTAGTATTGTGCTACATGAAACAACACAAAACGATAATACTTGCTGCTCTAGCAAACTGGAAAATTCTCGTCCATTAACAAACAACAATAACGAAGCTACATTTTGTTTCATATACACAAGTTTACACATTTACTCCAGACCTTTAACTCAGGAAGCAATATATTCTTCAAGTTGTCAAATTGCAAGAGATCTCACCTCATCCACTTTCCAGAGGTCTTCTTCATACTTATACCACCTCATCAGCCCTTCATCATTTCAACTGCGTTGACACATGATGCATGAGTCACTCATGCAGGTTAGGAATTTGTCTAACCTAGACGCTTTTTCAAGAATTGATTCATCAAGCTTGGTCAGAATTTTCATTGGTGCGGGTGGAGGGTCTTCAATAATTATGCAATGAGATATGTTGAGCACTTTCAACATTTTTAACCCAGGTTTAGATAACACTGTGCACCTCACACTCAACACTTTCAAGTTTGATAGAAATGATACCAGTGTAGATGCAAACAACATATCACAGGGCCCCATAATCTTTAGCTTAGAATTTTTTTTGCAACTCCTGGCAATTTCCTCAATGACATATGCAGAATTTTTATACTACGCATCGTTAATGATTCAAGATCTTCCCATATATAAATAGCCCTGCATATTGATCGGTGTTTTATTTTGTTTCAAGAAGGCATAACAAGGCGTTTAAGCTGTGGACACCTGAAAAAGAGGAGATCTAATTAGCTGTTGCTTCTCCTGTAAGAACAATGGAAAATTATAGGGCATCTGATATTTCTGAAACGATGCTTGTTGTATGGTTTCTTGATTTAAGTTATAATTATAATACTATAGAAAGAAGAAAGTTTATAGGAGAAATACTTCTCGGCAGTAAAAGTCAACTGATTGTCGTTAACATACATATTGTGATGGAAAATCAATGTTTGTATGTTTCCATGACTGAAGTTCAAGCAAATATTTAGGAGGCGGGTTAATTTTTCTTGAGACGGACAGTCGACATATACGTACGGCCTTCCTTGGGAATCTGATGAAATTTGATTGCAATACTGACAAGTCCAGCATTTTCCAGAGAAGTTGATCAGAACAAGCCAATTGCCATGCACGACAAACTTGAGGAATTACAGATATCAACTGGAAAAGGTTAAAGTATCTTCACCAAGATATCATTATCAAGGTCCTTCCATCACCACAGCTTCAATCTTTTTTTTAATTCGAAATGGCATCATAAAAGCTTCAATCTCCTAAACTCCTGTAGAAACAAGAAAGGTTATTACTTTTGTAGATCTATGAGGAATATTTGAATTCTTGACATCAAATTGATGTTGCTGATTGTCATTTTGTGAATATACTCAGACCATGAAAAATAAAAAGTTAACCCTCTGCAATATGAAGAAACATAGAAGATTGTACAAATACATCTGAGGAGTACAGGGATGCCCAAAAGTGAAGAAACTAGGAAAATTTGAGCTGGAACTTTAGTTGGTTGTAGATAATGACAGAGAGCTAAGTTCTTGCTGGCATAGCTGACGGAAGTATCACATTTTGGATAAAAAATTCAATGTCCTGAGCACAAGGACGGAAAAGCTGAAAACTTGTTATATGTTTTGACAATTTGAAGAGCAAGACAAATACAAAGAGAACTGGGGAATGGGACAAGTGTCTGCTGAAAAAGATGCATATAGTTTCCAGGAACCAAAGAGAAGGAGATGCAAAAACACAATACTTCACCCCTTTTATTTCCTGTGAATTGAAACGAAAATAAATAGGTTGACATGATTTGTTTATTTAGCGAAGTCCAAAGAGTTGTTGAAAGATATAAAAGTAGTTCCTAAACCTATCAAAGATAATAACAATAATAGTGCAAGTACAATAATAACTATGCCTTAAATCTCAAAATTTTAGAATAGATTGTATGGTCCATTTGTAACCATTTCGCCCTATGCAGATTCAAATTTTCAATACTACTTTACAACAACTTAAATGGAGTGATATGGATATTGAGGAGTCATATAGCCAACTCCAATTGGTTTGGGATTGAGGTGTAGGTGTACTTTACAATAGCTATGCTTCAAACCTAAACTAATTGAGGTCCGGCTATATGAACACTCGATATACATTCTGTTCCATTTGGAGCAGTGCTATTCCAATACTCAGATAATTATTAAGGATACTCTATTACAAAGGTTTTTCTATATTTTCTATCGAAATACAAATCAGTAATGAACTAAAAAGATCCTGGCAAACAACATACTTAATATAAGTGTAGCAACATAAACTAAACCTTAATTCTAACCATTAGAATTACCTATGCATCTAGTGCATCATTTATATTTTTGTATTTTGTTAATTTCACAAGAATCTCAAAAAATTGGAAGTCTTTTGGGACAACTCCGTCCATGTGATTGTAATGTTTACCTCGTCCATTTTAACACCTTCAACCATCATAGTGTCAAACCTATACACCAGTGCAATTGAACTTCTATGGTAGACATTTCCAAACTATAATTCAGGACCTTCTTTCCTTTATCTTCTACATGTGCTACTTGTACCTTAATCATCACTTATATTTTCTAGTTTAGTAATACCACACACCATCATACCATTCACATTTCTACAACAATCATTTCCCGATATGCACTCACGCCATCATTGGTTTCCCAACTGTCTTACAAAACCTATTTCACTCTGGTTTCTATCTCCTTATTACCTGGAAATGAGCCTAGACATATGAACGATCTTTGTAAACTCACTTTTGATGATCCCAGATTTGAATAAAGGAGTGTTGTGGCAAACAAACGATCAACATAATACTAGTTTATCCTCACAGTAAGGAATTAATAAGAGAAATGATATCAAATGTTTTGTTAAGTCCTGAAATAAAGCATCATACAAATTGGGACAATAGGAGTATTTATAGAAAGTCTTCAGCAACAGAACCAAAGATAGTTGGTACGGGGTCTGTATATGACTAAATTCTATATCGAAAGCTAAACTAGCAAGAAAACATGATGGATCTTCAATCAATTTCTGACGAAAGCTGAAAAAGTAGTACTTTTAGGTTAAAACTTAACACCTAAAAGCACAAAAATATGTTTGAAGGAAAGGTGAGAGGACCTAAATGAAATTGATAGTCTATGAGTATAAAATATAAGGAGTCTTGATGAATATCAAACTTCTAAATCAATCATCCAGGTTGAAGTATACATAATTCAGAAGGGATTCCTTTATTGTTCTTAAGTACTTTGTTCATTTCATTTTTTGTGAAGATGTTTGACTGATCAAGACATTTAACGTGTTAATTTGGTGTTATACTGATAGTGGAAGAAACTAATAAATTAATGGTTGAAAAGAGATATCACATTAAAATTAAAGAGGGAATAATTTATACATCTTAAATTCTTAAAAGCGGTCATAATTTTATAAATAGGATGTTTCAAAATATTTGGAACATCCTAAAATGGGAAAAGAGCCGTATAAATTGGAACATAGGGAGTACAAATATTCAGGATGCAGAATATTCATCCAAGGACTTAAAAGATGGATAGAAAGAGAACTTGAATGAAATGATACTTCACTGTGGTTCTTGTCTTCTTCTCATAAACAAATTAGAATTCTCACCATACATCATGTTTCTCAAATGAGTAAAGTATCAAGTGAAGTATAAACAGTCAATTAAGGAACATCGATATTACTCAAGATACGTGTGGAATACGGTCAACCCACGCGGATACTTTGACTAGAGTCCATGGAAAAATTTGGGAGGGAAATTGAGATTTTTTTATTTTGAGAAAGTTAACTAGTATTATAAAGTACACCAATAGACAATAGTGAACACCTGTAGTAATTACATCAAAAGTATAGAGGGATTGTCAATAAGAGTCTAAACACCTATCTCCCTCATAAACTATCTAAGAATAGGTGATGTCCCCCGGATCCTTGGGTACTAAACAATTCATTTTAATGCTTTGGAAAGGGACGTTGTTCTCAAAACATCTCTCATTTGTCTCCCTCCATATTGTCCACCAAATGTAGGCAGGGACAATCTTCTATCTCTCCTTGTGTCCTGACTGATTTCCATCTCTATTCCAACATGCTAGGACTTCTGCAGTATTTCTAGCATGGTTCATGTAATACCTCTCAAGTTAATGAAATACTTCCATAGTTTCTCAGTTACTTCACAATGCAAAAAAAAAAGGTTTATTGTCTCAAACATCAGGAGCATAACTGTCTCCTCTTTGTATTAAGTTATCTTGAGTCAGAATTGATTGTCTTGCAACAAGTCACCTTATGTGGTATCTTCCTTTTCCAGATCATCTTCCAAGGCCACAACTCCTTGGTTTTAGTTGAAATGTCTAGTAACTTAAAATTTGATTTCACCTTGGACTTGCCATCTTTATCCAACTTCCGTATCAATTTGTCTTCCTCACAGGTGAGGTTCTTGGCTTGTTCCAAGGTGTTGTAGAATTGCGTCATTTTGTCACTTCCCAGTCATTGAGGAACCTTCTGAAGGTCAGGTTCCACCTTAGTTCATTTCTGACTTCTAGAATTGTAGCCATTTTCTGTTGATTGAGAATATAAATGTTGAGTAGTCACTGAAAAAACACATGATGCTATGCAACTCAGATTTGAGAAAATAGTTCGGAAAATCCACGGTACTACATAAATTAAATATGAAAAGTAGTCCAGAGAGATGCACGGTGCTACGCAAATCAGATATGCAAAAAAAAGGTAGTCACCGGAAGGATGGCATGGTGCTACACAAATTATATATGAAAAAGTAGTCACTGGAATGATGGCACAGTGCTACTACACAAATTAAATATGAAAAAGTAGTCACTGGAAAGATGGCACAATGCTACAAGTTAGATATAAGAAAGTAGTCACCGGAATGATGGCACGGTGCTTGCATAAATCAAATATGAGAAAATAGTCACCGGAAAGATACACGGTGACCCAACTTTTGCTAACATAATTGTTGGCCAGACGGGCGACATATATGGGTAATAGCCCCCGCCGACAGCGGAAGCTCTTTGATTGTTTACCAAGATCGTAGAGGCTCTGATACCATGTGAGAAATATAGGAAAAAATATTATTGAATTGTTGTTGTGTCTACATTATTACATTGAGACCCTATTTATAGACACTACAATACAATCATTTACCAAGTAGGATACTATTTTCTATTACTATTTATATTCCTATTCTATTCTAAATAGGATTGTATAAACCTATTCCTATTCTACTACGATTGTATAAACCTACTCTTATTCTAATAGGATTGTATAAAGCTATTCATATTCTAACAAACATATTGTAACTGGGAGATAGATACTCCCAGTGAATCCCCCTCACTCACCTTGAAGCCCTTAATTCAGTTTTTAACCTGAGCAATCTTCAACATATCACTTAGACCTCACCTCCCATAGCTAGGATGAATAGAAAAGGAGAAAAGGAGTCTCCTTGTCTCAATCCTATCTCAAAGGAAAAGAAGCCAGATGGTGAACCATTGATCAAAACTGAGAACTTCATAGTGGTCATACAAAACCTCATCCATTTTATTCCGGTGTTGCCAAATCCCATCCTCCTGATTGTGCGCCACAAATATTTTCATTTCAAGTGATCATCAGCTCTCTATGACTAGCTTACAAAGAATTCCTAGGTCTTTGGATTTGTTTCTTATTTAAGATTTTGATTTCTCAAAATAAGAGATAAAATAGATTTTAAGACATGGAAAGTGGCACACATTCAATATTATAGTCCTTTCTCTACTTTGTAGTTTTTCCTATTGGTCAATATTTGTTGCTTCATGTTTTAAGTCAAATGGAGAGAAACTAAGAATTAAAGATTCCCTTTTTCTTTTTTGAGGGGAAGAATCTGAGAGCTTGAAAGAAGAAGTTGGGGCCTTGGGGAAGAAGACCCAAAATATCTTTCTTAGAATATTTCTATAGCTCTATTTCATGATTTTGAACCTTTTTAGCCGAACCCCAACACCCATCCATACCCCCTGAATCGTAAGATTTAGATTTTATCCGCACCCAAGTCTGAGCAACTTAGGACTCGGGTGCGAGTATGCGACGCGGATGCGAATTTGAGGGTCAGATTAGGCAAAATCTAAATTTTAAGATTCGGGGTTACATATCCAGGTATGGAAATAGGTGCTAGGATTCGGCTAAAAATCCAAAATTTATAAAATAGGGCTATAAAGATATTCTAAATTTTGAAAGATCTTTTAGATCGTCTTTCCCAACACCCCCAACTTTCAAGGGCTCTTCCCCTCAAAAAAGAAAAAGGAAGTCATTCAAGGTCTTCCAACTGTCTACCAAAAGTTGGAACACAACCGCTTGAATTCTTAGTTTCTCTGTGTTTGGCTTGAAACATGAAGCAACAAATATTGACCAAGAGGAAAAGCTAAAAAAGAGACAAAAGGACTATAACATTAAAAGTATGCCATGTCTTAAATCTATTTTATCTTTTATCAAAATCTCAATTTCCCCCCAAATTTGTCCATGGACTCTGGTCAAAGTATCCAACGTGGGTTGACCGAATCCCACACGTATCCGCACCCACACCCCACCTGCCTTGTGCCGACACGGGTGCGACAACAAAAATGAAGAGTCCGCGCAACTTAGTCGAAAGTGCTATTTGTCACCTGATTTCCATAGCGAGGGAACTAACATTAGAGTTTTAGCTACTCATATGAAGCCTACATAAATCTTTTCTCTCAAACAACTAATCATCTATCTACAGAGCTTATAGGTTAGATTTAAATTCGGTGTACACCTTTTGGAACTGTTGTTTTCCTTTTTCTAGCTATTTGATTTTTGCCTTACAGATCTGAATTCAAGGTTGTCTAAATTTGTACATCTTGGTTTCCTGCATTTCAATTATTACCACACTAATAATTGAACTGCAGGAAACCAAGATTACAAATTCAGACAACCTTGAATTCAAATCAGTAAGGGAAAAAACCAAATAGCCAGAGAAAGGAAAACAACAGTTCCAAAAGGTGTACACCGAATTCCTTTGACACCCACAACTTTTGGAATCAAGATCCAACATGAGTCAAAAATTAATCCGGAAAACAACCTTAAAGAATGTAAGGAAAAAACAAAGACAGAGAGAGATTAAGCACATGCCTTTAGATTGTTGGTTCACTTCAGTGTGTGAAATAATTGGGTGAAAACTGTGGGATGATAGTGTAGCTTTGATGAGGAGTGAGATTCCGATACGAGGAAATGACCATAAAATCCCCCACGCATTGGCAGGTGTTGGCTGTCAAACTTTAATAATAAAGAGTACCTACAACTCCTCACTGCCAAATGGAAGTGCCATCATATCTCTCATACCTGTAACTTGATTCTGGTCAACAGTCTAACATTTTTTCATTTTTTGCTTCAGAGACATCCTACCTGTTTTTTTGATAAATGACAAAAAAAGGAAGATCAAAGTGAGATTTTCTTTTGACTTAATACCTTTAATTTTAAACTCCCTAAACTATTCACATTTTATCATTTCAGCACTTGAATTTTATTTTTTTTTTATTTTTTTTTTGATAACCGAGAAATCCGTCTGTGACCCGCCCTTTGGACCAATCACAGCCTTCTAAACTCGGTGGATAATGGGCCCGCCCCTCTACCCTTCTCCACTTAAATACCGGGCTTCGCTTTTCATGGTGTGGGGCTTGAACCTGCGACCTAAGCCACAAATCCTCCACCTTTTGCCACTTGAGCTAGGCCTTGGGGGCAGATTTCAGCACTTAAATTATGGGGTATTGTAGTTAAACCCTGAACTATAGGGCCATCTGATACGGAGAGTGACAGTCAGAAAGAGCATTTATGTGGACCTAGTACACACTGTGAGGTCCGACATTTTCTCTGATTCACCTCATTTAGTGCATTTTCATTACTTGAACGGAAGCTTATGCCTTATGCAAATTGAATAAATTATGCTTATGACTTATTTTAATTTTCTTTCTTAAAATCAAAGTTAAAATTGACTGGTAAATTCTATCCAATATAGAATTATATTTAATATTTCTCTAATTTCAGAGAGAATCTTATTCATTTTCACAATAATTTTTGCTTCTCCAGAATAAGTAGGCGCTTGGCCATATATTCATCATTGAATGTACTTCTCAAATTTGAGATACAGCTTCAAAAGTGAAAAATGAGTTGAAAAACAGGTTATAAGTTGTTTCAAATTTGAAATATAAGTTCAAGTTGGATTTGAAATTTTCAAGGCCAAACACTGACTTCCAAATAAAGAGTAAAATTGCTAGGAAAAGAAGTGGATATTTTTTTGATGAAGTTAGAGTTTAGTACCGACAAGTTCAGTGTCTCCCAGAGAAGTTGATCACAACGAGCCAATTGCCACACATTACAAACATGAGCAAGTCCAGCAGACAATTCAAAAAGGTCAAAAAACTGGAGTATCTTCACCCAGATATCATTATCAAGGTCCTCCCATCTCCTAACAGGAAAATCTCCTCCCTCCATCACAAAAACTTCAATCTCCTAAACTCCTGTAGAAACAAGAAAGGTTATTACTTCTCCAGATCCATGAAGAATATTTGAATTCCTGAAGTCAAATTAATGTTGCTGATTGCCATTTTGTATTCTTGTGAATAAACTCAGACTATGAAGAACAAAAAGTTAAGCCCTGCAATACAAAGTAACATAGAAGAATGTACAAATACGTTTGAGGAGTACTTCCCAAAGTGAAGAAACTAGGAAAATATGATGTGGATCTTAAGTTGGTTGTAGATAATGACAAAGAACTAAGTTTTGCAGCCATAGCTGTAGGAAGTATCACATTTTGGGAAAAAAATAGTCATTACCAAAAGTAAAATGATACAAAAAGGAGGACGTAACATTGTCGGAACTATATTTTAGCAAAGAGTAGTTAAAAGATACTAAAGTAGTACTAGTCATAAAGTTAGGTGAAAGGAAAAACACCATGTCAAAGTTTGACTACTATTCGTTGAATGAATTCCTAAAACTTGTCAAAGATATATAAACAATACTAGTAAGGGTACAATAATAACTATGCCTTAATCTCATATGGTTCCTTTGCAACCGAATTCCACTTTACCCGGGTTGAAATTTTCAATACTACTTAACAACTAGCTTAAATGAAGTGATATGGACATTAAGGATCTATATAGCCAACCCCGACGTGTTTGGGACTGAGGTGGAGTTGTACTTTACAACAGCTATGAATCAAAAGCTAAACTAGTTGAGGTCGGCTATAGGAACACTCAATATCCATTCTGCTCCATTTGTAGCAGTTCCATTCCAATACTAAGATAATTATTATGAATTCTCTATTACTAAAGGTTATTTATATTTTCTACCGAAATGTAAAACAGTAATGAACAAAAAGGACTCCTGGCAAACAACATACTTAATAAAAGTGTTGCAACATAAAATAAACCTTAATCCTAACCATTGGAATTACTATGGGTCATGTGCTTCATTTATATTTTGTTTTTTTGCTAATTCAACAAGAATCTCAAGAACTTGTAAGTCCCTTTTGACAATTTTGTCCATGTGATTGAATTGTTTATCTCATCCATTAACATTCAACCATCATAGTATTACACCGTTGCATTTGAACTTCTAATGTAGACATTTCCAAACTATAATTCAGGGCTTTCTTTCCTTTTATCTTCTACATGTGCTTTTTGTTCCTTGTCATAATCATCACTTATTTTGTCTAGTTTTGTACGACCACACACCATCATACCATTCACATTTTTACAACACTCAATTTTTTTATATGTCGGACCATAGATACCCAAAATTCACGCCATACACCATCATTGGTCTCACAACTGTCTTATAAAACCTATCTTTCACGCTGGTATGTATCTCCTTATCGCATACCACTCGTTTTCAACAGTAGGGCTTTAACTTATGTGTTGCGTCTTCGTCTATAAGACTATCGCACTATTGACGTGGAAACAGAGCATACACATATGAATGATCTATGTGAACTCACACTGATGATCTCAGACCTGAATAAAGAAGTGTTGTGTAACTTAACTATCAACCTAATACTAGTTTATCCTTACAGTAAGGAATTAATAAGAGAAATGATATCAAATATTTTGTAATGTCCAGAAATAGAGTGTCATATAAATTGGGAGAAATAGAGTGTTGATAACAAGTTTTCAACAACAGAACCAATGATAGTTAGTAGCGGGATATGTATATGACTAAATTCTAAATTGAAAGCTAAACAGCAAGTAAAACTGATGGATCGTCAATCCTCTTCCAAAAAAAGCTGAAAAACACAAGTAATTTTAGATTAAAACTTAGCACCTAAAAGCACAAAAATATGCATGGGATTTGAGTCCCACATCGGTACTGAAATGTGTCGTTGTGGGGCTTATATAACCTTGGGCTCTCCCACTTCAATAGCTAGCTTTTGGGGTGTGATTCTCCCTGAGTTATACAAAGGGTATGATAGCCACCCACTACTCTTCGTACACATCGTGCCATGAACGGTGATCAGGTATTGCAGTGTTCGCCGGAGACAAACTGTTTCTATTGCACGGCCATGGAGGAGAGCTTGGTGGTTTATTATGGTTCATTCCAAGGTATGAGACTTATTAATAACAGTTGTAAATTTGAATGATATGATTTTATAATAGTATAGATAATAGTTTGCTTATCGCAAAATTTTATGGAATCAAACCAAACGATAGTACAGTGCACCCATCTTCTTAAAATCCAGGACACACCTCTTACAAAACAGTTTGCAAGGATGGAAATCGAGAGAAGGTGGATTTCTGGAAGGATATATGGTGTGGGAAATGTCCTTGAAGCAGACTTTTCCTGAGCTATACAACCTATGCCAATATCAGGTGCTACTGTGGCAGACCTATGGACAGGACAAGGGTGGAACCTCCTTCTTAGAAGGAACCTCAATGACTGGGAATAAACATTATAGCAGCTTTTCAGAATACAGTCCCTCAAAGCTTCATCTTACAGAAGAGAAGGGCAGCTTGGTGTGGAAGGTATATAGCAAAAGTATTTTTACTGTCAGGTCAGCTTACAAAGACTTGTCAGGAACAAATATCAAAGAGATAGGGTGGCCATGGAGATTGATCTGGAAGACCAAAAAGCCTTATAAGGTAAATTATTTTACCTGGTTATTGGCAAAGAAAGCAGCCCTCACCCATGAAAACCTGAACAAGAGGAAATTCAACCTCTGATCTAGATGCTACCTATGTGAAGAACACGAAGAGAGAGTCAACCATCTCTTTTTGCACTGCATATGGACAGACCAGCTGTGGCAGATGTTCATCTACAAGAGGAAGATCAGGTGGGTGACTCCTGGGAGAATCAAAGAAGTGCTAAGAAGCTGGAATAGAGATGGCAATGCAGTGAGGAAGGAGAAGAGATGGAAGATGGTCCCTGCATGTATATGGTGGGCTATATGGAAAGAGAGGAATCATAGATGTTTTGAAGGCAAAAAGAGCAACATACATAAGATTAGGACAGACTGCTTAGGCGCCTTTATTATTTTTGGTGTAAACAAGTAGTTATAGACAGCACAGAAGATGTTTTTAATGCAATTGATTGGCTGTGATTAGGTTTATTAGGATTCTGTAAAGTGACAACTTTTGTGATGAGAAACTACACTTTGCAGTATACCTGTGGACATATAAAAGTGAAGTCTACCATTCTCAAAAAAAATAAAATGATAGTACAGTGCACCCATCCTCATACAATCCAGGATACACCTCTGATAACCTGGAAGCCAGCGCTGACCCCACACCTCTCTCTCTCTCTCTCTTTGTGTGTGTTCGGGGGGAGGGGGAAGGTCCCTGTCTACTAAAGCCATCTGTTACTCAACTTTGCCAGTGATGTCTGATTTCTCATTAAAGGTAAGGTCATGAATATCCTACCTAATACAGTATATCCTTCCAACCCAATATCCATACATTTTTCAATTGCCTTCCAAATAATGTGAGGAAATTTAATTCTGAGATCTTGTCAGGCTGTTCTCCTAACTTTATTTTCATAAGTTTGAAAGCTCAAATGTACTTCTCTTTTGCATTTTCTGGATGTTTTTAGTGAAACTTCTTACTTTGTCAAAAAAAAATTTAAAAAATCCTTCCCATCAATCTCTCAAACTACTAATCATGTATCTAGATTTTACAGGTTAGATGCCCCGAAACCCAATTTTCTCGTTGTAATTAGAAAAGACGGAATAACCAAGGCATTATTTACATTTAACATACGCAGGTAAAAAAAAAGCTGCAATAATTTTCCAAAAGAAGCTACATTTTCGATTAGAGCACAACGAGAAATGAAAATCCTTGCGATAACAAAATTATAAATCACAAGTAAATTAAAACCAATCTCGACAAAGATTTAAACTTAAAGAACAAAAAGATCTGCATTTGATCATACCTCACTACTAATTGAAATGCTGAAAACCAAGAAACAAAATTCAGATAAGCATAAATTCAGACCTGTATGGGAAAAACTCAATTGTTTCTGCAGTTCAATTCCATCAAGTGCCAAAAAAGGGGGAAAGAAAGATCCGCAGGTGTACACAAACTCTTTTAATACCCACAAGGCCACAACAACTTATGGAATCAAGATCCAACTCGAATAAAAATTTAAACCAAAAAACAACCTTAAAGAATGGAAAAGAAAGAGAGATTTAGAACATGCCTTCAGAACATAGGTGAACTGTTGCGAATGGCATTCAAAGTTTGGATAGTTTGTTCACTTTAATAGAGTGTAAAAACAAACTGGGTGAAAAATGTGGGATGATAGAGTAGCTGTGATGATGAGTGAGATTCAGATATGAGGAAAATGACAATAATAACCCCCACACGTTGGCAGGTGCTGGCTATCAAACTGTAATCTGATTGAGAGCATCCAAATGTAAGTGCCATCATATCTACACCTACTGTAACTTAATTCTGGTCAACAGTCTTAACATTATTTAGCTTACTAGGAGAATAGTTAAAAGTACAATGTTTTCTACATGTTTTAGACAAATGAAAAGAATTTCTTTTTCTTCCTATATAGAAAATATTTGTATTAAAATTTCTCTTTAAGAGAAAGAAAATTATTCTTAGTATACATTTTCATAATCACTCTTCACTTGATTATTTAGGTTTTCGGAAAAAACATACACGCTTTTGTTCACTCGAAAATAGTCGAATTTGTGACGAGGTTAAGGTCACACAGATTGATTGACTAGCAAAATAGAGATTAAAAGTAAATACATAGTTTGGAAAGCGTGTAAAGAACAAGAATTTAATTAAATAAGCGAACAAATCAGTAAAATCGACAGTGTTGTTGCTACTGCTGTAGTTCAGGTGGCAACTTTGAGTGTTGATTCCGGAATCAGAGGTTTCAGTTCGAATGTTATCTTTGAGTTTGCCTTAAACGAGAAAAGGGTGAAAGAAAGCTTAAGGTTGAGAAAATATCAATATAATGCCTTGTAATGTAAGAATTTCAACCCATTTGCAAGAGAATAGTTCAACAATTTATAGGCAACCAGTAGAGTACATCAACCAATGAAATTGCTCCACTTGGGCCTCATAGTATACCGTCCAATAGAAACGCTCTGTTTGGGCATTATACTGTTATGGATCATCTGTAATCCCGTCGTGATTTGTGCAGGATTCTGTATGGACTAGCTAACATGTCTGTCTCTTTTTTCTTCTAACATGATTTCAGGGGGGTTTTCCGACCTACGTACCTAAAGGGTTTCTATTACCCTAGCAAAAGTCCATTAGCAAGTTCAATAGGTTCTCAGACACAAGCGACTTTCAAAATCGGCTACCATGGTTGAGGAGCCCCTGGTGGCCTCCAACTCTATGCCGCAAAAGATATGCAAAAGCAATCATGCCTCACTCGTTAATCAGGGTGAAGAATAGCTCCTTTCTACCTCAATGGCAGGAACCACGAAACTCACAGTTGTGGAACATCAATGATGATGAAATCGGTTGATGACAATTTGCCTCTTTCAAGGTCATCAGCCTCTCGGGTCACAACACTCGGACAGTTGGTTGCTTGTTTAAGGAAATCGATAATGTAGAATTGGTTGGATATCGTTTACATCTACCTTTTTGTAACACATTGAAAGTGTAAAAGGTAACTTGGAAAGTTAAAAGTTGCAGAAAGTTGCTGGTGCAGAGCTGGACGAGCCAGTGTACAGGCCGTGTGAGATTCTACGGCTCGTAGATGGCAATTGTGGACAGTGCCTTGGAAGTTTGGAAAATGTTGAGTCTCAGATCAAATCATACAAGCCACCAGTAAGGCTCGTGGATGGATTGACGATCCGTAGCTGGTCCCGTGGTTGTAGCCTTTAGAAACATGAAATTTTAGTACCTGTGTTCTACGAAGGTTCCATACAAACCGTTGAAGGAAATACGGTTCGTACAAATGACTCGTGGTTGGTGAGCTGAACTTAGGGTAATTTCCAGACTCTTGTTCTATGAGGAGGCTACACGGACAATACAAGAGATGACGGATCATGGAAGAGGGTACGGACAGTAGATGGGTCCGTGGAGTGTGTTCGGCAGTTAATTCTTAGGGTTATTTGGGTCTTTTCCTACTCTTTTTATTCTATACTACGTCATTTTAGGCATATTTTGGAGACCTATAACTGATTCTAAGACCCAAACCCCTCCCAGCTCACTCTCATTCTCTCAAACTCCAATTTTCTCTCAAGTCTTCCTCTCCAAGCAAGCTAGGGTTCAAGTATTCCAAGCCTCCATTGAAGACTTCCATTAGGGCTTTGATCAAGGTATGTGGGAAATTCATCAATGGGTTCCTCTTCACCCATTGAGTCCCAAAGAAACCTAAATTTCTACTTTATGATTCTTAACCAATTCTAGGGTTTTTATGATTCTTCCATGGGTTCAATTGATTTCAAGTTTATTCATTATGATTGATCTTATTATGCATGATTTGATCATATTTCAATGTTTTCAATGATATTTTCATGAACCCATGTCATGCAAGTATTTTATGATATGATTCAAGCTTTGTTGCTTTGCATGCATTACGATATGAAAGATTCTATGAATCAAGGATGCTTTTGAATAAATTATCAATCAGTTTTTATGAAAATTGAGGCTTCGGATTGAAGTACCTCCTTTATGAAAGAATGACATGATTTAGATACTTCCGATTGAAGTAATTCTTACTATGAAAAGACTCATGATTTAGATGCTTTCAATTAAAGTGTCCCTTATGAATATGTGATGAAATCATAATTTTAAAGGAGTTGTTCTTATGATTATATATGAATGATTTGGTATTACTAAATTCTTACCATTTCAAAGATTATGAATATAAATATGGATATGATTATGATTATGGATGTTTCCCGTTGAGAGTTTACTTAGCACCGAGTTGGACTGGTGGCGATTACCATGTCCCAGAACTACATGCCCCGTAGGATATGTCCCGATTGGACAATAGCTAGTGGATCCACCTAAGCTCGTGATTATGGTTCTTACCTTGGCAAGTAGGACACTCTCTTTTCGGTGTGGGAGTAGTACACTAAACTACACGTTATAACTCACATGGTTTATGTTGGTTGACGACAACTCCCACAAAGATTTATGACTTCCTCAAAGACTTATGATTATGATTTAAAGAAGAGTGCATGACCTTGTACTATGTTTTATGAAATCATATGATCAGATTTATGTTATGTTTACTTGGTCATTGCATTATCATGTTTTCTGACTTATCATGCTATCATGCTATACTCATGCACCTTTCCCCATATTCAGTACATTCCAAGTGCTGACCACATACATTTCTTGTGCTTATATTGTTTTATAATATAAGTTCTGACGCACATCACTCAGGTCGCGGTTAGCATTGGATCCTATCAGCTTAATAGAACTTGGTGAGTCTTTATGGTTCGCAGACATGACCACACTTATGCTTCGTGTCATTAAGACTTATTTTCGTTTTCAGATTGTTCAAGTGAGCTAGGGCTTGTCCCTGTCACTCTTATGTAGTAAAGGCTTGTGGTCAAACATAGTATTTTCGCATTATGGTCTTTGTACTCTGATTCGGTATTATGATGAGATTTCATTCGAGACTTTGATTTCGCTTATCTCTTTATCTCAGTTATGTATGCCTTTTTAGTGTCATGTTATGTCATATGGTTCGCTTGGAGTCTCTTGAGATTCTAAGTACCATGTCACGTCTAGAGAATAGTCTTGGGTCATGACAATTCTGTTCCAACCGACAATAAATTTGGGTAAATGAGATAAATGCCTCACCATCATCTTACGTTGCTCCTAAAAAGCCGACCTCATCCATTTTTGCTACAATTACTCGGACCCCACCTCCGACTGCAAAACCTTACTAAACTTTCAAGCCCTATGTTTCTAGATACAGGTTAGCAAACACCTTCCCTGCTCCAGTGTAACATGCAAACAAAAAACGAATTGTCACCTTTTGTTGGTTTATGAAAAGGCTCACATTCTTTAGAATCGAACGCGGTGGCCAATTATTTAAAACCTTTGATTACTAAAAAATATCTAGGCAAGATGGACGAGGTTTACCTTGCGTGCCTGTTCAGTGTAGCTACTCAAGCTTGTGCTCAGGTAAATACATTTCCCAACCATTTTCCATTCATCTCATTCTTTCACTTTTATCATACACTAACATTTGAGTTTTCTTATCATGGTAATGTTTTGATTTAAGAAAGGGATTTGAAGGACGTTACAAGAATAATTTGAGCTGACTCGAGATCATGAAAAGCTAATAGAGAAATTGTCAGCAAGGGATGTCAATTTTGCTCAAGAGAAAGCCGGTTGTTTAAGTTCAGAAGACTGTCATGGGAGAATTGGTAGATGAACACCAAATGGCATTCTTGAAAGGAAGACAGATCATGGATGCAGTATTATTGGCCAATGAATTAGTGGACAGTAGGGTGAAGCAGAAGCTAGTTGGTGTCCTATGTAAACTTGATATTGAAAAGGCCTATGGCCATGTCAACTGGTTTTTCCTTCTAAAAATTTTGAGAGACATGGGCTTTGGGAACAAATGGACAAACTGGATCAAAACTTGTATATCTACCGTGAAATTCTCTCTTATCATCAACGGTAGTCCAGAAGGTTTCTTCCAATCACAAAGAGGTCTAAGGCAAGGTGATCCGTTATCACCCTTCCTATTCATCTTAGCAATGGAAGGCCTCAATTCTATGATCAGAAGAGCAAGTGAGAATGGGTGGATAAGAGGCTTCCCTGCAAATGCTAACAGGGGAAATACTATGGAAATCACACATCTGTTATATGCAGATGATTCCTTGGTATTCTGTGAAGCTGAAGTAATGCAAATCAGGCACTTGAGGGCCATCCTAACCATTTTTGAGGGCATCTCAGGTTTACATGTTAACTGGCATAAAAGTTGCTGGTACCCTGTTAACCAAGTTACCAATATGCAGATACTTGCTGAGAACCTAGGATGCCAAATGGATTCCTTACCAACTAAATATCTTGGAATGCCTCTTGGTGCAAAAAATAAAGAAGTGAAAGTATGGAGTGAAGTGTTGGAAAGAAGTGAGAGAAAGCTGACAAGATGGAAGAGCCAATACCTATCTATGGGAGGCAGATTAACTCTCATAAAGTCAGTAATGGATGCCCTCCCAACTTACATGATGAGCCTATTCCCAATCCCAGGAAACATAGAGAAGAAAATCAACAAACTAAGGAGAGTCTTCTTGTGGCAGGGGAACAAAGAGAGGCTTGGGTATAACCTAGTCAAATGGGATGAGGTGACCCTCAACAAAATACAAAGGGGTATGGGGATAAAAAAGTTGAAAGTACAAAATGTCAATTTGTTGATGAAGTGGCTTTGGAGGTTCTGTATTGAAGATTTGGCATTATGGAGAAGATTCATCTCATGTAAATATGGTCTTCAAAATAACTGGATCACCGATGAAGTAACAGGTGTTTTTGGGTGCTCTGTTTGGAAAACTATCAGAAGACTATGGCCTTCTTTCGCCTCCAATATATCATTCAAAATTGGAGATGGGGTTAAAACTGATTTTTGGAATGAGATTTGGATAGGGGATAGGGACTTGAAAACCTTATTCCCAGATCTATTTATTTTAAGTCTACAACAGATGGCTACAGTGGCACAGGTATGGACTCCTCAAGGGTGGGACCTGATTTTCAGAAGGGCTCTAAATGACTGGGAGATTAGTAGAGTAGCTGGGCTGTTGCAGGTGCTGAACCCATTCCCCGCTGTTGCAGGTGTTGAACCCATTCCCAGGTGTCACAGAAGGACCTGACAGTCCAATATGGAACCTGCACAACAAAGGGAGTTTCACAGTGAAATCCTGCTACTACTACTGCTACTGGAATATGAATCATAACCGGAGAATGAGAATGGAGTGGCCATGGAAACTAATCTGGAAGATCAAAATTCCACTAAAGGTGTCATGTTTCTTATGGCTGGTGATCAGAAAAGCATGTTTAACTCACGAAAGGTTACAGAGGAGGTATACAGATTTGCTCAAGGTGTTATATGTGTGATAAAGAGGCAGAGATTAACATCCACTTATTCCTACATTGCAAAACAGCTGTAAAATCTGTGGCACATGTTCTTATGTATACTTGGAGTTAGCTGGGTAATGCCAGAAACTTCTTTAGACATGCTGAATCACTGGGAAGGAATGAGAAGAAGAAGAAGATCAATAGAGGACTGGTGGAAATATATTCCAGCTTGCATCTGGTGGACACTTTGGAAGGAAAGGAATGAAAGATCCCATGACGGGTAAGCTAGCAGCATTCAGAAGATCAAGATGAAGAGTCTGAGTTTGCTATATTTTTGGTGTAAACAGGATATGGTGGGGGAGGTAGTAAGTCTAGTGGACTTCATAGGACAATTGTAAAGTTCTTTTTTGGGTTTTTGGTTATCAGGATGCCCTATGGGGTTGTAAATCCCACCTCATCAGTTGTTATTTGATGAGTTTTTTTTGGTGTGAATACAAAGTTACCTTATCAAAAAAATAGTTCAGAGGTGGCTAAACTCAAAAAAAAAAGATGGTCAAGCAAGCAGAAGCCCTTGATACCGGTGTCCAAGGAGAACCCAAGCTCGAAGAAGATCAGCGGCCCTAAAGGTAGCCTTCGTGGAAAAAACTAAGGAAGCAGTTAAGTTGGAGGCCCGGGTCCAGAAAATTGAGGAAAGATTGGCCAAGGAACTTACTAAAGATGATTTTCTGAATTTGTATAGAATGTCAAGTCAAGGGGAATTAACGGTCCAATAACATTAGGGAGACACATGGTGGAAAGGTTTTTTTTTTTTTTGATAACCGAGAAATCCGTCGGTGACCCGCCCTTTGGACCAATCACAGCCTTCTAAACTCGGTGGATAATGGGCCCGCCCCTCTACCCTTCTCCACTTAAATACCAGGCTTCGCTTTGCATGGTGTGGAGCTTGAACCTGCGACCTAAGCCACAAATCCTCCACCTTTTGCCGCTTGAGCTAGGCCTTGGGGGCACATGGTGGAAAGGTTTTGTGGATGTGAGATTTGGAAGGAATTTCCATAATTGAGAGGTGACTGAGCTCCATAGGTTGATGATGTTCCTTCATATGCAAGACAATCTGATGGATAAACCTGATGCACTATGGTAGGTTTTGGGGAATCATGGAGTTTTCTCTATAAAATCTTCTCTATTTTGGTGAAAGAAAATCCATGTGGTTTTTACCGTAGCTCGAGAGGAGTGAGACAGGGGGACCCTTTATCCCTTATGTTGTTCATTTTAGTTATGGAAGCTGTAAGTAGAATGATTGATAAAGTTGTGGCAGCAAGATATTTGAGGGGGGTTTGTTGTAGTGATAGGGGGCCATAGTGCAGTGGCCAGTGAAGGTGTCTTGTCTTTTGGTTGCAATGACACTCTAGTGTTTTGCGATGCTGGCAAAGCCCATATCCTATTTGAGACAAGTGTTGACAAGGTTCCTGGTAGCGTCAAGGCTAAAAATCAATCTTAAAATAAATATTAGATCATACCAATTGGCGAAGTGGAGAATGTCGAGGCTCTAGCACATATTTTAAATTGCAAGGTTGGGGCTCTACCAACTACTTATTTGGGGCTTCCACTATGAGCATCTAATAAAGATAAAGCAGTTTGGAATCCATTGATAGAGAGGTTAGAAAAAAGGCTTGCAGGTTAGCAGAAGAGGTACTTATCCAAAGGGGGAAGGAAGTGTTAATTAAGAGCACGTTGTCAAGCAGTCTACATACTTCTTGTCCTTGCTACAAGTGTTAGTATCACCAACAAAGAAGTTGGAAAAGATGCAGAGAGATTTTGTATAGAATGACTCGAAAGGGGAAAAAAAGCTTTATTTGGTAAACTAGAAGTCAGTTACCACACCAAAATGTTGGGTGGTCTTGGAATAAAAGATCTTGGGTCTCTAATTAGGCGCTTTGAGGAAAGTGGTTATGGAGATTTGGGTAGAGGTTAATGTTTTTTGGAAAGGGGTGTTTGCGGGGAAGTACGGGGCTATGGAGGGGAGGGGGGGTAGAGGACAAAAATTGCAGCGCTTCCAAATGGTTGTGGGCTATGGAGGAATATTCTGAAAGGGTGGGAAGAGTTCAATGAGAATACTTCTTTTTGAGTGGGAAAGGGATTATGGTTAGTTTTGGGGATCATAGATGGTGTGGAAACAATATTTTGGGTCTCTCTTTCCCTAACAAGTATAGGAGTTCTTACCATGAAAGATATTGATTATACAATTATGGAATAAACAAGGGAGATAAGTGTTTTGGGATTTGAGGTTTAGAAGAAATTCACAAGATTGGGAAGTTGGAGAATTTCAAAACTTGGTTTGTTTGCTCCACCAACAAAAAATTACTATGAGTTGTCCGGATGTTTAGAAGAAATTACTTGAGAAGTAGCCTCTTTTCCTCTTATTTCTTTTTGGTGAACCCATGAAGTTACTTTTTGTATAGATGATTGGGTGCCTTTTGTAGAAAATCATGTATTTTTATAAGATTTTCTACTTTTTGGTATACATTTTGTATACGGGCTCAGAAATGCTCTTGTTAATAATATTCTTACTTCATCTAAAAGAAAATGAGAAACTTTTCATCAGAGAGAGGATGTGTTTCCATATGTTGCAATATGGACACTGCAGGTGTTGAGGAAGGTGTGCCTTTCCTCTTGGCTAGCGCCTAGCAGTTAGGGGGATGATTTGGAAAGCGAAAACTATAAGAAGTGGAAGGTTGTATGTAACATCTGGTGTTACATGTATAAGGAGGCAGGTTAAGAAGTGGATACTCTTCTCATTCATTGTGCCTTTACCATGAGATTATAGTGGGATATGTTTTGGTGGTTCAGAACTTTTTGGGCAATGCCAAAAATTGTGAAAGAGATATGATGTTTTGTTAAAGAAGCAGAAAAAGGTGAAGAAGACATAGGGCATGGAATTTGGTCCCTGTTGCGTTGATGTAAATCATTTGGAAAGAGAGAAATTGGAGAGCTTTTGAGAGGTAGAATCGAGTTTTTCTCAGGGAAGGACTGCCTCCGGTCACTTATTTTCTTTTGTTGCACCCATAAAGTTCATTGTTGTATAAAAGAATGGGTGGATCTTGTAGAGAATCAAATTTTGTAGATTTTTTACATTTTGATATTTTTTTTGTAAATGGCTAGCTCGCCCATGTTTATGAATGAAATACATTTACCTTATAAAAAATAAAATCTATTGTGTCTAGATATGGGATGGATGATCAATGGATTACCAAAGAAGTGAAGAATCCTAACGGGGTGGGGATTATGGAGATCAATCAAAGACCAGTGGCCCAAAATTCGGGGTAATTCCAAAATTAAAGTAGGTAATGGAGAGAAGACATCTTTCTGGAATGATATGTGGGTTGGTCAGCTCACTTTGAAGCAGTTGTTCCCTGACATCTAAGACCTAAACCAACAAAAGTTGGCAAAAGTTTTAGAAGTTAGGAACAATCAAGGTTGGAATCTTACTTTCATGAGACTTCTTAATGACTGGGAGGTAGACAGATTAACAGAATTCTATTTTGTTGGTCCAACCAGTCATATGTGAATAGTTATACTGCTTTCTTAGATTTTGTTAGCACTTTAACTCTAGAGATACATAGTCATCTTTAAGTCTTCTCTAAATTTTTTGATTTTTTGGCTGGCTCCCGGGTCTTAACTTCTATCATTTAATGGAGCTAGCATATCTACTTTTGTACTCTTTGCATCTTCTTGATGCCGGTAATGAAACAACTTACTTCATTAAAAAAAAAATCTATAACATAATTGAACAGGCCAAAAACTTCTCCATAAATGAGGACACTCTACTTTGGATGAAGGACAAGAAAGGGAAATTTATTGTGAAATCAGCCTACAAATATTTTGACAATTCAGTACCAATATCTGAATCGTGGCTTTGGAAGATTATCAGGAAAGTCAAGATACCTCACAAAGTGGCATGTTTAACCTAATTAGAGGTTAAGCACGCTGTTCTAACACAGGATAATCTAGTGAAAAGGGGCAGTCAGTTATGTTCTAGGTGTTTTTTGTGAAACTGAAACAGAGACAATAAATCATGTTTCTTACATTGTAAAGTGACTGAACACCTTTAGCAGAACTTCATCAAATTGAGGGGTATCAGGTGGTCTATGCTAAGAAGTACATCAGAAGTTCTAGCATGCTGGAATAGAAAAAAATCCCTGTTCTTTGAAAAAATGGAGCACTTTCGGTCATTCGGTCATAACCCTAACTATAGTGAATTTTTTATCAGAGACTAAACTTCATATGCTACTTATGCATTTCTGATCCTAATCTCTAACCTTCACTGTTCTCGTTCTTCTTAACTCAGACCACCTGTAGGCAAACATATACATATAGAACTAAAGATATACGGTAGTCTTGTTTGTAACTTCTTCTGTTCTCTTTCCTTAAATTGTTTGTTTCCTTACTGAACTTCTCGAAGGGTTAGACCTATGTAGGAAGGAAAGTTTTTTTGAATTACGTAGACATTTTTTGACAATAATATGTTTTGACGGTCCTTGGGCTTTTAGATGTTTAACAGGGTCTTCCTAGTCTTCAATAACAACTACTAGTTTCTCACCTATAATTACCTCAAGTTAAGTACTTAGTATGTAAATATGCTTCTGGCTTAATAATTGGAAGTTCATTATAACAGCAAGGCTTGCTAGCTGTTGTTAAATGGGTAGAGATTCAATCGACTAGGTGACAATATTAGTACAAGTCAAAAGCTGTAAATTAAGTTGGCTGTGATAAAATCTCCCCGCATGGATATAGTATGTCTAATTTAGTAGAAAATTAATATTCTACCATCAGTAACTCGCTTCTTTTTTTTTCTACCAAATGTTCCCCAACAAAAATCTAATAATTCTAAAATTCAAAATAAAAAATGAAGATTCTGGCGAAAGAAAACCTACCCAGAATAGGTTAGAACAGTTGTAAAACAAAAAAATTACCTGATAGTTCTGAGCCTTGATTGCCATCTTCTTTGAATCAGACCCATCAATTCCTCTTCAGAAATCACAGTGGGTGGCATCTGTTCCTCGAAATCTCTGGTGGTGACCATGATCAGCTGAACCAGAAATAGGTTGTCGGAGAGTGAGCTGTGATAGAAACTTTCAGTGTTTCCCATAGCTCAGCGGACATACTTGTACTTGGAGAAGATGAAGAAGAGGAGACGACAATACCTTTCTCCAACAATTGAATGAAATTGAAAATTAATCTACACTAAAATATTAAAAATATTATAATGTCTTTTGATAATTAAATATAAGTATAAGAATTACGAAAAATTTGATAATTTTTACAAATTGTGTATGTTTACGAGAGAGATAACAACAATTTAGAAAATGAAAAAATCCTTTTGGCCAGAATTTGATCAAAATGATATTTTACTTTTTTGAATATTTTTACTCTTTCAACTTTAATATATTTTAATTTTAAAATGGAAAAAAGATCAATATATTTTAAAATAAAAAAAATATTATAGATTTTTAAATTTCTGGCCAAATTTTCTGGCTATTTAGTCTTACCCTTAGAAAATTTAAACTATATGTCCAAATAAAACATCAACTTTAAATCAACTATTAATGACATGGGCATTTATGAAGAAAACTATAATGAAAAATATTTTAGGACCAAACTAATAACATTTTGAACGAAATTATTAACGAATGTCATTTTTATTCAATTTTACATAATTTAAAGACATTTTAGTCATTTTTTTCATTTTAAAATCAAACCATATTATAGGAATGCTACATTTACAACCCCATATACTGTACACTTACATATGCAACCAAATATATTAAAACATCTATTACTATATTTTACTATATAAGAAGAGGGAATAACCAACCACCACAAGTCAACATGTGTTCCAATAAGAAGAGGGGATAACCAATATATTTATATAAAGAAATGACATATAAAATGAAATGGAGAGAGTATTATTTTTTGAAAATGGAAAAGGACAAAACACATAAAATTAAAAGACATATAAAAAAAAGTTGGTTTGACTCTCAAACATAAAAAAGTAACATATGTTATTAAAAACTTTAATAAAAAGTACTATAATTTACAATAAATAATAACTTAAAATATCTACAAGACAACAAAAAAAACACTAATTTTTTGTACTGCTTGTGTCACATAAATTAGGATTGGGATGATTTTAAAATTTTAATTTTGGTTATACATTATAAAATTACCGAAAAATTGAATGATATAATTTTTTTTAAAATAACCGAATGAATCGTCCTATCGATAACCCTAATGTTTCTTCTACTCTGTTTATTTTTACTTAAATTTAGAAAGATATGCTTCATTTCTACCCTCAATCTTATCGCTACATTTATTTGCTATTTAAAATTGAAATTAAAAAGACAAATGACAAATAAGTTTCTATATTAGCTCACTTATGAGCAAAATATATTATAACAATCTTTATTAATTTTATAACAATACATAAACTATACTCCCTCCGTCCCATATTAGATGGGGACTTCCAACTTTACACGGTGATTAAGAAATCATTAATACATTGGAAGACTTCACCATTTTGCTCTTTGTTTATATCAATGCACACTGAAATGAGTTACAAAAAATACACATACAATATAGGAATGGTCATATTAATTGTAGGGGTAAAATGGAAAAGAATTAATTAATTCTATCCTAATTTAATAAGTGCTCAAATAATATGAAAAAAATATTTTTAGTAAGATTCTCATCTAATATGGGACGGAGAGAATAACAATATAACTTTATTAATGTTGGGCCCGGACAGCGCCCGGGCTTTCGTTACTAGTATAGTAGAATAGTAGAAAATAAATATATTCTACTTATATATAAGAGGGAGTTTATGATGGGACATTTCAATGTCCCATCATAAA
>NW_006239079.1:553995-612682 GCF_000226075.1 Solanum tuberosum | reverse complement strand
CAATAAGATAAATGTTTCATCTTGGGCATTTTTGCTTTCAATAAGTAAATTATAAAGAAATTATAATGAAAACATATATAAGATCTTTAAAATTATTTATAAAAATAATATATTAAGTATGTATATTAATAAAATATATGTATATAATTCATCGGTTTGGTTCGGCTTTTTCGAATAAAACCATAACCAAACCAAATACTATCGGTTTTCAAAAATCTAAAACCAAACCAAATCAAACCCAAATAAAAATTTTATCGGTTTGGTTCGATTTTTCAATTTGGATCGATTTTTATCCAAACCGTGAACACCCCTAATCATAAACATAGAAGGCATTAAGTTATGTTTTCATAATATTACTTTTAAAGGACAATCAAATTTCAAAATTGAAAAATAATATTATGAGAAATAAAATTTAAATTTGAATTAAGATAAATAATATTTATCTATATCTAGCTAGCGTTGAATTCTATCTTGAACAATATCACTATTATAAGTCATTTAGCAAATTTAAGACTATTCACAATATATATAATAACATTAAATTAAGTTGAAAATTGCGATTTTAAAATATACTATAAGTTTTTAATTTTCAATTTTTAATTTTTAAAATTTGAATTCAAAGATAACTATCCATATATATATATATATATATTATTTTATTACAATAAATTAAATTGTGTACTAATAATGTAAATTTAATATTGCTCAAATACACAAGTTAATGATTTGTATTATTATATTGTTATTATAATAAATTAAATATATTATTAAGTGCATTATATATTTTATTAGTTATTTTTAATTATAAAATTATTACATTTTAAATCATCCGCGCAACGCGCGGGCACGTATACTAGTAGTTATTAAAAAATGAGAAGTCTTTATGATTAAATAAAGAAGATATATTTTAAAATAAATAACTTTGTCCATGAATTTAGTTAAAACAATAAATATTTTTTAAAACATACATTTTTCGAAACTTATAAATAATAAATAATAAATGAACGCAAATTTCATAATAAGTTATACCAACTGTCAATTTACTCTTTAAAGATGTATTTTATTTGCATTTTCGTTAATTATAATATTTTATCACATAGAAATGTCTCATTATTATTTTTGTTTATTTATTTATCCTCCCGCTTCAAAATTATCTTATATATAATTATATTTAAAAAATAATTTACAAGTTTATTTTATTTTTAATATAAATATATTTTAATATATATATATATGGTGTAAATGTTTAATGTCAAAATATAATAGATGTATCTGAAATTGAATTATATTACACGGTGTTTAGTGTAATTACCCCTCAAATAAAAACAAAGCAAAATACATATAAATCAAATATGTGGGGATCATTATGGGTAATCAGGAGATTTTAATGATATTATAGATAATTCTGAAAAGTCGAGAGGTAGAATAAGAGAGATTTCTTCTTTTCGAGATTTTAAAAGCTTTTCATGGGAAATAGAAACTATAGATTTAGGTTTCAATGGAAAACCGAGGACTTGGTGGTGCTTTAGAGAAAATGATGACATAATTCATGAGAGATTAGATAGAATCATAAGCTCGCCGGATTGGATATTAGAGTTCAGCCTCGTAAATATAATTAACATAGAAACAGAGGCTTCTGATCATAGTGCTTTGTTAATGAACACGGAGCCTACTTTTAGGGGAAAAAAGAGGCTATATTTTGATAAGCGTTGGAGTGAAAAGGAAGAGGTGAACATGACTATAACTCGATCAGAATAGCTCTGTTGAAGGGTTTAAACAATCCAAAATAACCTTTAAACTAAAGAATTGTCAAATCTCTTTATTAGCTTGGCTTCGAGGGGATAAGGAAAATTCTAAGAAAAAATTCAAGGGATTAAAAGTAGAATTGATGATCTGAAGAACGATCCTAGGAATTTTAATCTTAATAAATTAAGATTGCTTCGCAAGGAATTAGGACAGGCGTATAAGGATGAAGAAGCCTACTGAAAACAAAAATCTAGAGCTTTATGGCTTCAAGAAGGCAATAAAAACACTTCTTTTTTTCATATGAAAACGATTCAGAGGCGTAAGTGTAACAATATTAAGGGGCTTACTTTAGATGATGGACATTGGATTTTCGATCATAGTGATATTGTAATAGAAGTAGAAAGATTTTATAAAAATTTATTCACTACTTCTCAACCTACAAACTTTGATCACGTTCTTCATCTAGTTCATACCTTAGTAGATAATTCTGTTAATGATATGCTTACTAGAGGAGTAACAAATGAGGAAATTAAACAAGCTATTTTTTATATGCATCCGTTAAAAGCTTCAGGAGTAGACGGTATGATACCATTTTTCTTTCAAAAGTATTGGAATATTGTCTTTGTTGATGTTTGTGAAGCTGTAAAATGTTTTTTTTTTTAATTTAGGATATTTGCTACCTTCTTGGAACCAGACTCTTATAACTTTGATCCCTAAAGTGAAAAATCCTAGTGATGTTAGTCAATTTCGACCCATAAGTTTATGTTCTACAATGTACAAAATTATTGCTAAAATTATTGTCAAGAGACTTAAAGGTTACCTGCACAATATTATTTCTCTAAATCAATATGCTTTTATTGAAAAACGACAAATAGTTGATAATGTTGTTCTAGCTCATGAGTTCATCCATCTTCTTAAAAATAAAAGACGTGGAAAACAAAAATATATAGCCCTTAAGCTAGATATGGCTAAAGCTTATGATCGAGTTGAATGGGTTTATATTCAAAAACTACTTGTTAAAATAGGTTTTCATGAGACTTTTATTAATTGGATTATGCAATGCATCACTACGCCAACGTATAAATTTAATATTAATGAGGACATAGTGGGAGAAGTGAAACCTACTAGAGGATTAAGGCAAGGAGATCAACTTTCTCCATACCTCTTCCTGTTATGTGCGGAAGGTCTTTTCAGAATCTTAAATCAAGCGGACAAGGTTTAAGCTTAAGTAGAAGGGGGCCTACGATTAATCATTTATTTTTTGTTGATGACTCTTTTATCTTTTGTAATGCTAATATTCAGAACGCTCAAAAAATTTCTGAAATTTTAAAAATATATGAAAAGTGCTCGGGACAAAAGGTGAACTTCACTAAATCTGCTATTTTCTTTAGTAAAAATTGTTCTGATATTGAAAAAGATAATATTAGCGAAGTGTTAGTTCAACTACAAAGGAATAACTTAGGATTATATTTGGGGCTGCCTACGGTAGTTGGAAGAGCAAAGAAAAAAATGCTAGATTTTATTAAAGATAGGGTGAAATCCAAAATAAAAGGGTGGAAAAATAACTTCTTAAGTCCGGCAGAAAAAGAAGTGATGCTTAAATATGTTTTATCTGCTATTCCATCTTATGCATTATCCTGTTTTCAATTTCTGAATTCCTTAAGTAAAGAGATTACGACTATCTTATCTAATTTCTGGTGGAGGCATGTTAAGGATAAAAGGAAGATGCATTTTGAAAAATGGGAGACTCTATGTTCAACAAAGTCTAAAAGGGGCATAGACTTTAGAGAGTTAAAGTCTTTTGATCAAGCATTGTTGGCAAAGCTTGCTTGGCGAATTTTGACTCAAGAAGATTCATTACTTTTTAGAATCCTGAAGAGTAAATATTTTTCGCATACTTCTCTCCTTAAAGCCTCTTGTTCGTCTACTAGTACTTGGATTTGGAAAAGCATTATTTGGGGTAGAGATCTTTTACAAAAGGACATTAGATGGAGGGTAGGCTTTGGAGAAAGTATTAAAGTGTAGACAGACCCGTGGATTCCTAACTCTAGTGGATTTAAACCTAGTATGATGCATGCTCCAATAGATGTTGAGTTGAGAGTGAATGATCTTATAGAGGAAAGTACCCATACATGGAAATCGGATGATCTTCAGAATTGTTTTTGCCCAAATGATTTCCATACAATAGTCTCTATACCTATTTCAACCACAGGCTCATCAGATAAGATTATTTGGCACCATACCAAGTCTGGAAAGTATGAGGTTAAATTAGGATACCACTTAGCTAGGGAAATGATTAGATGTGAACAAATGAGTAATGAGAGAGCCCAATCTAGTAATCAGTCTTTCTCAAAAGAATTCTGGAACTTTTTATGGTCTATGAATATTAAAAATAAGTATAACCATTTTATTCGGAAATGTATTTTGAATGTATTACCGATTAACCACATGATTTCTAGGAGAACGAGGCATATGTGTGGAGTGTGTAAGGGTTGTGGACTTGAGAGTGAAACGATTGATCACATGTTGTTTAGGTGTCCTAGTGCTCAATTAGTTTGGAAAAGTTGCCCCATTATTGGCCTAGTTTAGAAAATACTGTGGATTTTGTTGGATGGTGGAATGATTTTTTTACTAATGCTAAAAAAAACACTGATTCTATTGAGCTTATAAAATTAAGTATTTCTATTATGTGGCAAATTTGGAAGGCTAGAAATTCGAAGAGTTTCAATGGAGAAATTTCTGATCCTAATGATATTGTTAACAAAGCTCTTTTTGATTTCCATGAATATGAAAGCAATTTGATTCCTCCATTTCCCCCTATAGTTATACATGCTTGTAATAATGATAGAAATATAACTATGGCACAAGATGGTATTGTTGTGTTTGTAGATGCTAGTGTACATAAGGAAAAGAAGATGACAAACATCATGCCTTTGGTACCCCAATTCAATATGTTGGGAAAGTCATCACTGCTGAAGCAATTGCAATTCGTACGACGCTGGACAATGCTAGAGAAAATGGGTGGACAAAGGTGCAAATCTTATCAGATGCAAAAAATGTGGTGGATATGGTACTACAAAGAACTATAATCTCATGGAAGATAGAGACTACTTGTGAAGACATTTGGAACCTTATGAAGTGCTTTGAAGTGGTCAATGTGACGCATATTCCAAGGTCTTGGAATTTAGTGGCACATAATTTAGCAAAATTTTCTATTGCGTTAGTACGCAAAGTTGTTTGGCTTTCTACTTTCCCTAAATGGATTGTAAGTGATGCTATCACATCTTTTAACTCTTTGAACCATTTTATGCATTAATATAAGTAGCGTGTTGATTGTTAAAAAAATTATTTGTAACTTATGATTGCTTTGTACTTTTAAACTCTTGATTTATCAACCTCTAGTTTGTTTTAATACACAAAGTAAAGAAGTTATCCAAAGTTCATCATCCAAAGTTCTACAAAAATTCATTTATTCACAAAGTATTTATTGTTATAAATCCATTGAATTGTGGATTGTCCATTTGATTTATTCAAAAATTAATTAAGTTCATGTATGTATACTTTCAAGGTGATAAGAACCTTTTTAGATAACTAGGTATCTACTAGTTTGGTTACCTTTGGGGGTGATATCTCAACACTATAAATAGAGATATCATTCACCACTTGAAAAACACACTTGAATAGAAGAAAAGTCCTCTTCTTCATCTTCATATCTTGTCTTCTTCTCTTTATATTATATTATTCAGAGCTTATATTTTATAACACGTCATCAACACAAATATGCTTTAAAAATTGTAATACTTTGCAAAAGAGTTGTAGCTGAAACACTTAGGAGAGCAAGAACAAGTTCTATTTATTTTTTCTCGTTACACATTTATATTTTCAAAAGTTCCTCTTATACTAATAATTTACTAAGCGTATTTTCTTAAAGCAGTGTTCCAAAATAGTATTTTCGAGGGGAAATTACTTTTTTTTTCAGCTTTTGAAGAACAACTTTGCTACTCCGGAAAAATACTTATTTTCCCAAACTTTTTGCAGAACCTCACTTTTTTTGTTTTGTTTGAGAAAAGCACGTACGATCTCACAAAAGCATGGTCCAACATGCTATAAAAATGCAATGCTTGACAATACATATGTAAATGGACAGAGAATGTACAGTGTGCTATGGAAACACAAAAACAAAAAGCATAAGATCATAGAAACACGAAAAACATGAAAACCACCCTGTCAAAGAGAATAGACTTAAAACACAGAAGTAGCGTTACAAGTTTTTATTGTATGTGTTTCATACACACAAGTTTACACATTACACTGCACCTTCAACTCATGAAGCAAAACATTCTTAAAGTTTTCAAATTGCAAGAGATTTCACCTCATCCACTTTCCAGAGGTCTTCATACTTGTACCACCTCATGAACCCTTCATCATTTCGAGTGCGCTGACACATGATGCATGAGTCACTCATGCAGGTTAGGAACTTGTCTAACCTAGATGCTTTTTCGAGAATGGATTCATCAAGCTCAGTCAGAATTTTCGTAGGTGCGGGTGGAGGAAGATCTTCAGTAATTATGCAATGCGATATGTTGAGCACTTTCAACTGTTTTAACCCCTCCAAGAGAATAACCAAAGCAGATTTAGATAACTCCGTGCACCTCACACTCAACACTTTCAAGTTTGGAAGAAATGATACTAGTGTAGACGCAAACAGAATATCACAAGGCCCCATAATTTTGAGCTCAGCAATTTTTTTGCAACTCCTTGCAATTTTCTTGATGACATAGGCAGGTTTTTCTAAACTAGGCATGGTCAGTGATTCAAGATCTTTCCATTTACGAAAAGCACGGCGTATTGCTGGCTTTTCTAGTTTTTCCCAAGCAGGCATAACAAGGCGTTTAAGCCGTGGACACCTGAAAAAGAGGAGATAATATCATGCTTGAATGTACTGCTCAAATTTGAGATATAACTTCATAAGTGAAAGTGAGTTGGAAAACAGGTTGTAAGTTGTTTCCAAATTTGAAATACAACTTCAAGTTGAATTTGAAATTTTCATGGCCAAACAACTGATTTTTCAAATAAATCGAAAAATTACTCCGGAAAAAAGTGAATATTTTCATGAACTCTGAAACGATGCTTGCTGTACGGTTTTTTGATTTAAGGTATAGTATTATAGAAAGATAAAAGTTTATCAGGGGAATACCTATTGGCAGTATAAGTCAACTGATTGTCGTCAACATACAAATTGTAATGGAAGATCAATGTTTCTATGTTTCCATGACTGAGGTTCATGCAAATCTTTAGGAGGCGGGTCAATTTTTCACGAGACGGAGTGTCCACAAATACATATGGCTCTGTTAAAATTCTGATGAAATTTGATTGCAACACCGACAAGTCCAGCGTTTTCCAGAGAAGTGGATCAGAACAAGCCAATTGCCATGCACGACAAACTTGAGGAACTGCATATATCAACTGGAAAAGGTCAAAGGACTGGAGTATCTTCACCAAGATATCATTATCAAGGTCCTCCCATCTCCTTACAGGAGAATCTCCTTTTTCCATAACAACAGCTTCAATCTCCTAAACTCCTGTAGAAACAAGAAAGGTTATTACTTCACTAGATCCATGAAGAATATTTGAATTTCTGACGTCAAATTGATGTTTCTGATTGTCATTTTGTGTTCTAGTGAATATACTCAGACCATGAAGAATAAAAAGTTAAGCCCTGCAATACGAAGAAACATAGAAGAGTGTACAAATACGTCTGAGGAAGGTGAAGAAACTAGGAAACTATAACCTGGAACTTAAGTTGGTTGTAGATAACGACAGAGAACTAAGTTCTTTCTGGCATAGCTGATGGAAGTATAACATTTTGGATAAAAATAATCACTACTGAAAGCAAAATCATACAAAAAAGGAGGAAGTAACATTGATTTGCACATAAAATTCCCTAAAGAGGAAAATTCAATGTCCTGAGCATTCTGATGGAAAAACTGAAGACTTGTTATATGTTTTGAAGGGCAAGACAAGTACAAAGAGAACTGGGGAATGGAACAAGTTTGTGCCGAAAAAGATGCATATAGTTTCCAGGAACCAAATAGAAGGGGATTTAAAAGCACAATACTTCATCCCTTCTATTTTACTTGAATAGGAACAAAAATAAATAAGTTAACATGATTTGTGCATTTAAGTAATTCCTAAAACTGGTCAAAGATAATAGCAATACAAGTACAAGTACAATAATAACAAGGGCTTCATCTCAAAATTTTGGAATAGATTGTATGGTCCCTTTGTAATCATTCCGCTCTATGTGGGTTCAAATTTTCAATACTACTTTACAACAACTTAAATGGAGTGATATGGACATTGAGCATTCATATAGCCAACCCCAACTGGTTTGGGATTGAGGTGTAGTTGTACTTTACAATAGCTATACTTCAAACCTAAACTAATTGAGATGTTATATGAACACTCAATATACATTCCGTTCCATTTGGAGCAGTTTCATTCCAATACTCAGATAATTATTAAGGGAGGTGTAGTTGCACTTTACAATAGCTATACTTCAAACCTAAACTAATTGAGGTCGGCTATATGAACACTCAATATACATTCCGTTCCATTTGGAGCAGTTTCATTCCAATACTCAAATAATTATTAAGGATACTCTATTACCAAAGGCTTTCTATATTTTCTACTGAAATACAAATCAGTAATGAACTAAAAAGACTCTTGGCAAACAACATACTTGTACAAGTGTAGCAACATAAAATAAACGTTAATCCTAACCATTGGAATTACCTATGGATCTTGTGCTTCATTTATATTTTGTATTAAGCTAATTTCACAAGAATCTCGAAATTGCAAGTCTTTTGGGATAACTTTTTTTTATGACAACTTTTGGGATAACTTTGCCCATGTGATTGTAATGTTTAGCTCGTCCGTTTGACCGTTTTAACACCTTCAACCATCAGTGCCAAACCTATACACCAGTGCAATTGAAATTCTAACGTAGACATTTCCAAACTATAATTCAGGACCTTCTTTCTTTTTATCTTCTACATGTGCTACTTTTGTACCTTGTCATAATGATCACTTATTTTATCTAGTTTTGTATGACCACGCACCATCACACCATTGGCATTTCTACAACACTCATTTTTTTGATACGCACTCAAGCCATACCCCATCATTAGTCTCACAACTATCTAACAAAACCTATCTTCCACTCTGGTATGAATCTCCTTATCGCATGACACTCCTCCATTTCAACTATAAGATTTTAATCTATGTGTTGCCTCTTCGTCTATCAGAATATCATTCCATTGACGTGGAAACTGAGCCTAGACATATTAATAGTCTGTGAACTCACTTTGATGATCTCAGATCTGAATAAAGAAGTGTTGTGGTGAATAAATGATCAATGTAATACTAGTTTATCCTCACGGTAAGGAATTTTTAAGAGAAATGATATCAAATACTTTGTAATTTCCCGAAATAAAGCATCATACAAATTGTGACAAATGGAGTATTGATAAAAAGTCCTGAACAACAGAACCAATGATAGTTGGTAGGGGGATCCGCATATGACTAAATTCTAAATTGAAAGCTAAACTAGCAAGTAAACATGATGGATCTTTTCAATCCACTTCTGACAAAAGCTGAAAAAAAAACAAGTAGTTAGAGAATGGAAAGGAAGAGAACTTGAATGAAATGGTACTTCACTGTGGTTCTTGTCTTCTTATCATAAACAAACTAGAGTTCTCACCATTCATCAAGTTTCTCAAATGAGTGAAGTATCAATTGAACTATAACAATCAATAATGGATGTTGATATTTTACTAAAATTACCCGCTCACAGACAAAATCTCTAACTCGCCCCTTCTGTTACAGCTCAAATCAATGTCAACCACAAAATTGTATTGAGTTTTTGATCAATGATATTAATTTGTCACACCTTTTTCCCAATACAACTGTACTTGGGTTTGAAGGGAAAGGATTGGTAATTTTTTTAAGCATACAGAAGAAAATATATAGAGGTTGTTCCACAGCGTAAACAGCATTGTGAGCACTAAAGACTGCCTTTCTGAAATGGCCCCTGGGGCTTTGGTCTAGTGGTAAGAGCAGATCACGTATTGTGTGGGTCAAGAGCACATCAGGGGTTAGAAGCATGTTGCAAACAAAACCCTGGTAGTTAAGGGAGGAAGGGCAGAGGATATGGTTCATTATCCACCGGATTTCGATCTGTGTGCCATAGGCCCTCGGGAATTTTTCAGTTGTCAGAAAAGAAAAAATCATTTTCAAATGGGTTCAATCAGATAATCACAAGCTTATGTGTCAACAAGGGTCTTTGAATATAGGTTTTTGATGTAGGCCAAGAGAGGAGATCTCAGGTCTATAATGGACAGCAAAGATGCAGCATATCTGGCACTGATTTTGTGCTGGTATATAGCTGAATTCAGAAACAAATCCCTAGGGACAGAAAGCCTCTAGAGGAGACAAAAGATCAGCAATAAATTAAATCATCAAGAAGGAAACAAGTAAACAAGCAAACAGAAGGTTCGCTGTTTGCCTGGTGATGAATATGAGGCCTACAACAATCTCTCTCAAACTACTAATCATCTATCTATGCCCTACGAAGCTGATAGGTGAGATGCCCCAAAATCCAAATTTCTTTTTGAGAAAAGAAAAAGATGGAATAATCAAAGCACCATTTGCATTTAACCTATGTAGGTCAAAAAATGATGTTATAATTTTTTTGGATAACGATGAGAATACTGTAAAAGCATCAAAAGAACCTACGTTCTTGATTGGAGAACTCCAACTGCATCGTTAGTTAACAAAATGAAAATTCAGTAAATCAAAACCAACCTCGACAATGATTTAAACGTTAATAACAAGAAAATACGCATTTTATCATACCACACTAATAATAGAAATGCAGGACACCACGACATGCAAATTCAGATCTGTACGGGCAAAACTCAAATAGCCAGAAAAAGGAAAAAAAAGTTCCACCACACTAATAATAGAAATGCAGGACACCACGACATGCAAATTCAGACAACCTTGAATTCAGATCTGTATGGGCAAAACTCAAATAGACAGAAAAAGGGAAAAAAAGTTCCACAAGGTGTACACAGAATTCCTTTAACACCCACAACAACTTTTGGAATCAAGATCCAACATGAGTAAAAAAATAAATCCGAAAAACAACCATAAAGAATGTAAGAAGAAAAAAAGACAAGAGAGATTTAGGACATGCCTTTAGATTGTTGCTTCACTTCAGCAGTTCAGTGTGTGCGAAAAAAATTGGGTGAAAATTGTGGGTTGATAGTGTAGCTTTGATGAGGAATGAGATTCGGATATGAGGAAATGACCATAAAAAACCCCACACATTGGCAGGTGTCCGCTGTTAAACTGTAATAGTAATAAAGAGTACCAACAACTCCCCACTGCCAAATGGAAGTGTCATCCTATCGGGGAGATGTTCACACCTGTAACTTGATTCTGGTCAACAGTCTTTAACTTTTTTCCTTTTTTGCTTAGGAGATACATCCTACCTGTATTTTTGATAAATGACAAAAAGAAATATCTAAGTGAGATTTTCTTTTGAGTTAATACCTCTAAACTCCCTAAACTATTCACATTTTATCCATTTAACACTTGAATTATGGGGTACTGTGGTTAACCCCTGAACTATAGACCAGGTGATATGGAGAGTGACAGTCAAAAAGCGCATTCATGTTGACCTAGTACACTCTGTGAGGTCCGGCATTTTCTCCGATTCACCTCGTTTAGTGCATTTCCATTACTTGAATGGAAGCTTATGCAAATTGATTACTTACCTTAATTTTCTTTCTAAAAATCAAAGTTAATATTGGCTGGTAAATTCTACCCAATAGAGAATTATATTTCATATTTCTCTTATTTCAGAGAGGATTTTAGTAACGATCGACGCCCTCATCTTTGAAAGACTTAAGAGACGTTGATTCTCTAAATTACTTGACTTTCATATTCTTCCAACTAATCACTCTTGTAATTCTCATATTAAACAATCTGTAATCCTTTTAAGAGTCTAATCAGTAAAGTGGCCAACTAAATAATTGATAATGTTTAAGTCGTAGGGCTCACAAGTCTATGAATTCCAAGAACACGAGACTCTTACTGTTATTTATTATACACACTAAAGTAACATCGAAAGATTATGTGGTACTTGTCATTAAAAAAAAAAGAAGAATCTATAGATTTTTTATTTTGAAGCTAATCTTTTACCTTGCATGTTCAAGTCATTCACCTTGTCTTTTAGTTCCCAGTAAAAATGATATAAATGGAAATCAATCAGCTACGTCTTTAAATGAGATTAGAAAAAGTAGTGATAAAAATAATTATAATGAACATGCATTCATAATCAGAAAGAGATTTAGACGTTTGAAATATGTCTATCGCATTATTTTGAAACACTTCATATCATCTAGTTTGATATTTACGTCAAGATTAAGTAATCCAAATGAAATTTACACAAATCTAATGATGTGTCTACAAGTATTTGTACTATTTGCATTAACGAAAGAAAAAGAGAAAAAGAACAATAAATCTCTCAGATGGTATTTCAAGAGTTCTTATGAGCATTTAAATTTGATAATGAAAACATATAATACATACGTGAGAAATAGGATTTCTTCTTCTTTTTTAGAAAAGAAGATAAATGAGCTATATGAGAGTTTTTAAAGTCATACTTTGTACGAAAAGGGTAAAAAATGTCCTAACGTATTGGAATGGAGAAAAGGCTCAAAATGACCCTATTTCTTTCACATGGAACACTAATGTCCCTATTCTTTGAAAAAGTGGTGAACACATAGTGAATTTTAACAGAGACTAAATTTCATATGCTTTTCACGCGTTTCTGACCCTAAGTTCTAACCTTCATTCTTCTCTTCCCTCTTTACTAAGACACATGCAGGCAAACATATACACATAGAACTAAAGATATATGTTAGTCTTGTTTGTAACTTCTTCTGTTCACTTTCCATAAATTGTTGGCTTCCTCCAAATGAACTGCTTGTGAAAATTATGGATCTTCAACTAGATCAATCTTAGTGAATTTCTCGAAGGGCTACACCTGTGTAGGAAGGTAAAATTGTTTAAATTGCCTAGAGAATTTTTGACAATATTATGTTTCGACAGTCCTATCACTTTAAGATGTTTAATAGTGTCTTCCTAGTCTTCCCTAGCAAATATTAGTTTCTCACCCACAATTACTTCCAAGTTAATAACTTAGTATGTTCATTATACCAGCAAGGCTTGCTAGCTGTTGTTGACTAATAGAGATTCAATCGATTAGGTGATAGTTAGTACAAGTCAAAAGCTGTAAATTGAGTTAGCTGAGATAAAATCTCCACGCATGACTAATTTAGCAGAAAATTAAATATTCTACGATCAGTAACTCTCTTTTTTTCTTTTCTCTACCAAAAGTTCCCCAACTTTCACATTAAGCTTAGAACTTTCCACAACAAAAATCTAAGAATTCAAATTCAAAGCTTCACATAGAAAGTACTAAATAAGATGAAAATTACCTTGTAAAGAAAACCTACCCAGAACACATAATAGCTCAGAACAGTATGAAAATTACCTACTCTGTGAAATATGATAGATCTGACCCTTGATTGCCATCTTCTTTGAATCAACCTGCTTCAATTCCTCTTCATAAATCTGTCCAAGATGAACTGGAGGTGGCAGAGGTTGGATCTGTTCCTTGAAATCTCTATTGGTGAGCATGATATGGTGAACCAAAACACTACGAGACAGCATAGTGTAAAAGAATTTGGCGGAGAGAGACCTGTGATAGAATCTACAGCAATACTTCTACTTCGAGAAGATGAAGAAGAGGAGACCACAATATAGCTTTCTCCAACAATTGAATGAAATTGAAAATTAATCTACACTAGAATAATATATTACCTTGAATTTTTTTTATAGACTCGGACATGTGATTTTATTTACATGAAATCAAATTACTGTTGAACAGTTGAAGTGCAATTTTATTTCATGATTTTAGAATCATGTCATGAAATATCAAATTAGCCACTTTTTTTGAGAATTTCATTTCATAATTTCACATTTATCTATATAAAAATTGGCCCATAAATTTATATTTGTAAAAAAAAAGTTCATCATTTTATATTTACATAATTTTTGCGAAAATATTAAAGGAGGATGAAATATTCACAAAATATAAACATGGTGATATATTTACTAATGATATTGATTGATACACAACTCAAAGTAAAAAATAGTATACTTCAACTCATGTTCAATTTTTACCTTCTTATGAATTAAAGTTTTTCAATTGTTTGTAGTTTGCATCACCTTAATTCTTTAAGGAGTTTAGATATGAAACTCACAAAACTTCCATAAAAGAATAATAACATGTTTAGTTGAGTTTTTAAAAATCAGCTTAATAAGAAAAACATTTTTTTCAAGTGTTCCTTTTCTTTAAAAAAAAGATTACTTCTACTGAATAACAATGTGTTCGATAAATTAATTTTAAAAGCTCTTTAAGCAACTTAGTGCTTCACCAATTTTTTAAAAACTATTTCTAAGTATAAGTATATATTCTCAAAAGTATTTCCACATAAGTAATTTGGAAGAAAATCTACTTTTTTCCGTTTTGGAAAACAACTCTTGCCAATTTCAAAGACATTTATTTTCTCCCATAGTTTAACCAAATATCTCACCTTTTTAATGAGAAAATAAACACGTTTAGCATCCCAAAAGCTTAGCAAAACAAAGTATAAGCTTACTATGCTTGGCAATACATATAAAACTGGGTAAATAATTCACTGTGTACTACGAAAACACAGAAACGAAAAGCACAAGTTCATAGAAACACAGAGAACATGAAACCTACACAAGCTTCCACATTTACTCCAGACCTTCAGCTCATGAAGCAATATCTTCTTAAAAGTTGTCAAACTGCAAGAGATTTCACCTCATCCACTTTCCAGAGGTCTTCTTCATACTTATACCACCTCATAAACCCTTGATCATTCAGAGCACGCTGACACATGATGCATGAGTCACTCATGCAGGTTAGGAATTTGTCTAACCTAGACGCTTTTTCAAGAATTGATTCATCCAGCTCGGTCAGAATATTCATCGGTTCAAGTGGAGGATCTTCAGGGTCTTCAGTAATTATGCAATGAGATATGTTGAGCACTTTCAACTTTTTCAACTCCTCCAAGATAATAGCCAGAGCAGGTTTAGATAACACCGTGCACCTCACACTCAATACTTCCAAGTTTGGAAGAAATGAAGCCAGTGCAGATGCAAACAGCATATCACAGGGCCCCATAATTTTGAGCGCGGAAAAATTTTGGCAACTCCTGCCAATTTCCTCGATGACACGTGCAGGATTATTTATACTTGGCATCGTTAGTGATTCAAGATCTTTCCATATATGAATAGCCCTGCACATTGTTCGCTTTTTAATTTTGTTCCAAGAAGGCATAACTAGGCGTTTAAGCCGTGGACACCTGAAAAAGAGGAGATCTAATTAGCTGTCTTATTCATTTTCACAGTAATTTTTGCTTCTCTAAGAATAATGGTTAGGGATCTGATATCTCTGAAACGTTGCTTGCTGTATGGTTTCTTGATTTAAGTTATAATTATAATACTATAGAAAGATGAAAGTTTATTGGGGGAATACCTCTCGGCAGCAAAAGTCAACTGATTGTCGTTAACATACAAATTGGTATGGAAGATCAATGTTTGTATGTTTCCATGACTGAGGTTCAAGCAAATATTTAGGAGTCCGGTCAATTTTTTTTCAGACGGACTGTCGACATATACGTATGGCTTCAATGGGAGTCTGATGAAATTTGATTGCAACACGGACAAGTCCAGCGTTTTCCAGAGAAGTGGATCACAACAAGCCAATCGCCATGCACGACAAACTTGAGGAATTGCATATATCAACTGGAAAAGGTCAAAGGACAGGAGTATCGTCACCAAGATATTAATATCAAGGTCCTCCCATCTCCTTACCGGAGAATCTCCTTTTTCCATAACAACAGCCTCAATCTTTCTTTCTTTTTTAAATTCCATCATAAAGCTTCAATCTCCTAAACTCCTGTAGAAACGAGAAAGGCTATTAGTTCACTAGATCCATGAAGAATATTTGAATTTCTGACGTCAAATTGATATGTTGCTGATTGTCTTTCTGTGTCAGACCATGAAGAATAAAAAGTTAAGCCCTGCAATACGAAGAAACATAGAAGAGTGTACAAATACGTCTGAGGGGTACTGTGATGCCTAAAAGTGAAGAAACTAGGAAAAAATAACCTGGAACAGTTGGTTGTAGATAACGATAGAGAACTATGTTCTTGCTGGCATAGCTGATGGAAGTATCACATTTCGGATAAAATAATCCTTACTGAAAGCAAAATCATACAAAAAAGGAGGAAGTAACATTGATTTGCACAAAAATTCCCTGAAGAGGAAAATTCAACGTCCTGAGCACAAGGATGGAAAAGCTGAAGACTTGTCGTATGTTTTGAAGAGCAAGACAAGTACAAAGAGAACTGGTATGGTCCCTTTGTAACCATTTCGCTCTACGCGAATTCAAATTTTCAATACTACTTTACAATAGCTTAAATGGAGTGATATGGACATTGAGGATTCATATAGCTAATTCCAACTGGTTTGGGATTGAGGTGTAGTTGTACTTTACAATAGCTATGTTTCAAACCTAAACTAATGAGGTCAGGTATGTGAACACTCAAATATACATTCTGTTCCGTTTGGAGCAGTTTCATTTCAATACTCAGATAATTATCAAGGATGCTCTATTATAAAGATTTTCTATATTTTCTACCGAAATACAAATCAGAAATGAACTAAAAAGATCCTAGCAAACAACATAATTAATACAAGTGTAGCAACATAAAATAAACCTTTAATCCTAACCATTGGAATTACATATGTATCTTGTGCATCATCTATATTTTGTATTTTGTTAATTTCACAAGAATCTCGAAAAATTGCAAGTCTTTTGGGACAACTTTCTCCATGTAATTGTAATGTTTACCTCGTCCGTATTAACACCTTCAGCCATCATAGTGTCAAACCAATACACCAGTACAATTGTAACTTCGAAGGTAGACAACTCTAAACTATAATTCAGGACCTTCTTTCCTTTTACCTTCTACATGTGCTACTTGTACCTTAATCATCACTTATTTTGTCTAGTTTTGTAATACCACACACCATCATACCATTCACATTTCTACAGCACTCATTTTTCATTATGCACTCAAGCCATGCACCATCATAGGTTTCACAACTCTCTTACTAAACCAAGCTTTTACACCAGTATGTATCTCCTTATTGCACAACACTCCTCTATTTCAACTATAAGTTTTTTTATGTTTTGTGTCTTGGTCTAGCAGAATATCACACCATTGACGTGGAAATGAGCCTAGACTATGAACGATCTATGTGAACTCAGTTTGATGATCTCAGACCTGAATAAAGGAGTGTTGTGGCAAACAATTGATCAATGTAATACTAGTTTATCCTCACAGTAAGGAATTAATAGGATAAATGATATCAATTATTTTGTTATGTCCTGAAATAAAGCATCATACAAATTGGGACAAATGGAGTATTGATAAAAAGTCTTCAACAACAGAACCAATGATAGTTGGACTTGGTTGGGACAAATGGATTATATGACTAAATTCTATTTTGAAAGCTAAACTAGCAAGTAAGCATGATGGATCTTCAATCCAAATCTAACGAAAGCTGAAAAAAACAAGTACTTCCGTACCCCCGAATCTTAAAATTTAGATTTTGCCCGCAACCAAGTCCCAAGCAACTTAGCGATAAAGTGCTTTTCATCGCCTGATTTCCATAGTAAAGAGGGACCTAACATTAGAGTTTTAGCAGCTGATATGAAGCCTACATCAATCTTTTCTCTCATATAAACTACTAATCATCTATCTACAGAGCTTATATGTTAGATGCCTCAAAATCCAAATTTCTTTTTGAGAAAAGAAAAGACGGAATACAAAAGCACCATTTGCATTTAACCTATGCAGGTCAAAAAATGATGTTACAATTTTTTTGAATAACAATGAGAAGTTTGTAAAAGCATCAAAAGAAGCTACATTCTTGATTGCAGGACTCAAATTCAATCGCTATATAAACAAAATGAAAATTCAGTAAATCAAAACCAACCTTGACAAAGAATAAAACATTAATAACAAGAAAACACACATTTTATATGGGCAAAAAATAAATAGCTAGAAAAGGGAGAAAATAATTCCACAAGGTGTACACCGAATTCTTTTAACACCTACAACAACTTTGGTAATCAAGATCCGACATGAGTAAAGAATTAATCAGAAAAACAACCTTAGAGAATGTAAGAAGAAGATAAGACAGAGAGAGATTTAGGACATGCCTTTAGATTGTTTATTCACTTCAGTGTGCGCAAAAATTATTGGGTGAAAATTGTGGGATGTTAGTGTGCTTTGATGAGGAGTGAGAGTCGTATACGAAATCTTGGTCAAATGGAAATGGAAATGTCATCCACCTGTAAATTGATTCTGGTCAACAATCTTTAACATTTTTTCTTTTTTTGCTTCATCCACCTGTAAATTGATTCTGGTCAACAATCTTTAACATTTTTTCCTTTTTTGCTATCCTACCTGTTTTTTTTTTTGATAAACGACAAAAAAAAAATCTAAGTGAGATTTTCTTTTGAGTTAATACCTCTAAACTCCCCAAATTATTCACAATTTCCAGTTCAACACTTAAATTATGGAGTATTGTGGACAGTTGGTGTTAACCCCTGAACTATAGACCACGTGATATGGAGAGTGACAGTCAAAATGAGCATTTATGTGGACCTAGTACACTGTGTGAGGTCCGTCATTTCCTCAGATTCACCTCATTTAGTGCATTTCTATTACTTGAATGGCAGCTTATGCAAATTGATTACATAATTTTCTTTCTATAAATATCAAAGTTAAAATTGGCTGGTAAATTCTATCTAATATAGAATTATATTTAATATTTTTTTGTTTTCAGAGAGGATTTTAGTAACGATCGACACCCTCTTTTTTGAAGACTTAAGAGACGTAGATTCTCTAAATTACTTGACTCTCATATTCTTTCAACTAATCACTTTCGTAAAATTCTCAGATTATACAATATGTAATCCTTTTAAGTGTCTAATCAGTAAAGTGTTAAACTAAACATCTGATAATGTTTTAGTCGTTGGGCTCGCAAGTCTATGAATTCAAAGAACACAAGACTCTTACAGTTATTTATTATACACACTAAAGTAAAATTAAAAGATTATATAGTACTTGTTAATTAAAAAAAATATTTTTGAAGATGATCTTTTACCTTTGCATGTTCAAGCCATTTACCTTGTCTTTCAGTTCCAGTAAAATGATATAAATGGAAATCAATCAGCTACATCTTTAAAATGAGATTAGAGGAAGTTGAGATAAAAATAATTCTAATGAACATGCATTCATAATCAGGAAGAGATTTAGCCGTTTGAAATATGTCAATTGCATTATTTTGAAAATCTTCAAATCATCTAATTTGATTTTACATCAAGATTTAAGTGATACAAATGAAATTTACACAAATCTAATGACGTGTCTGCAAGTATTTGTAACATTTGCATTTATGAAAGGAAAAGAGAACAAGAACAAATGGCCCTGATGGTTACACAATGGGGTTTTATCTAAAATGTTGGGACATCATTAAACAAGATATTATGGGGGCATTCCATAATTTTCACTCAACTGGGATGTTTGAAAAAAGCTATAATGCAACATACATAGCACTGATTCCTAGGAAGACAGGAGCAAAGGAACTCAATGACTTCAGACCCATCAGTTTAATTGGAAGCTTTTACAAGCTGATTTCCAAGGTACTGACAGAAAGACTCAAGAGAGTTGTGGATAAATTGGTAGACAAGCAACAAATGGCTTTTATCAAAGGCAGGCAAATAATAGATGCAGTGCTCATAGCTAATGAAGCAATTGATTCCAGAGTGGCCCAGAAAAAACCCGGTATATTATGCAAACTTGATATTGAGAAAACATATGACCATGTGAACTGGGAATTCATTTTATGTATGCTGAGTCAAATGGGTTTTGGTGGGTGGTGGACCAGCTGGATCAAGTTTTGTATCTCAACTGTGAAGTTTTCAATTCCCATTAATGGGTCACCTGAAGGATTCTTCATTGCACATAGAGGGATCAGGCAAGGGGATCCCCCATCCCCTTTCCTGTTCATCATAGCCATGGAGGGTCTCAACAACATGCTGAATATAGCTAAGATAACATGAAGAATTCAGGGATTCAAAGTTAGCAAGGTTGCTGGAAACAATGTAGAGATCACACATCTGCAATATGCTGATAATACACTAATTTTTTGTGGGGCTGAGGAGGAGCAACTCTTGATAATAAAACTTATACTGGTGTACTTTGAAGCCATTTCTGGGCTCCATATAAATTGGAACAAAAGCCACTTGTATCCAATTAATGTGGTTCCAGAAATGGATCACCTTTCTCAGATTCTGGGAGGTGCGATAGGCACTTTGCCATCAATATACTTGGGTATGCCTCTAGGGGCTGAGTATAGGTCCATAGATATTTGGAATCCAATTCTGGAGAAATGTGAAAAGAAATTAGCCAGATGGAGATCACAATATCTATCCTGGGGAGGTAGACTAACTTTGATTAACTCAGTTTTAGATGCCCTCCCTACATATATGTTATCGATCTTCCATATATCCCAGTCAGTAGTTCAAAGGTTGGATAAAATCAGAAGAAACTTCTTGTGGCAAGGCAATAAGGAAAGGAAAGGTTTTCATTTGGTCAAATGGAAGAACATTATCAGAAGTAAAGAACAAGGTAGACTAGGTATCAAGAACCTTAAATACCAAAGCAAAGCACTCAAGGTCAAGTGGCTATGGAGGTACCATCAAGAGGACCAAGCCCTCCGGTACAGGGTAATCAAGAGCAAGTATGAGGAACTGAACACATGGGTAACTAAAGAGGGCAACACCCCCTATGATATTAGCCTCTGGAAATCCATTAGAATATTCTAGCAGTTTCTCAGTAATCAATTAACTGTCAAAGTTCGAAATGGCAGAAAATCAAGTTTTTGGGTTGATAAATGGATGGGTACTGTGAGACTTAAAGATCTTTTTCCTGACATCTTTGTTTTGGCTCAACACCAAGAGAAAACTGTTGCTGAAATGTGGTCACCACAAGGATGGAATATGATCTTTAGAAGAAACTTGAATGATTGGGAAATTCCTAGAATGATTGAACTTTTCAAGTTACTGGAGAGTTTCCAAGGAATCCAAACATGTGAAGACTATTTATGGTGGCATGAGCACAAGAAAGGAAGATACAAGGTGAAGGAAGGATATAAACAAACAAGTCTTAGGGAGAATCAAGACTTCAAATGGCCTTGGAAGCAAATCTGGAGAGTCAAAGTGCCACAAAAAGTGGCATGCCTCACCTGGCTGCTAGCCAATGAAGCAGTTCTGACATTGGACAATGTGGCCAAGAGAGGTATATCTCTATACAACATATGCTCCGTATGTGGTAAGGATACAGAGACAGTAAAACACCTCTTTCTACACTGCAAATTCACTGACCAACTGTGGCAGATTTCCTTAATCTCAGAGGCATTTCCTGGAGTATGCCTAGTAAGATTGATGAGACTCTTTTCAATTGGGAGGAGGCTGGAGTTAGGGGGCTACAAATAGAGAAAGATGGAGGATGATCCCTGCTTGTATATGGTGGTCTATATGGAGAGAGAGAAAATGATAGATGTTTTGAAAATAGGGACAACAACCTGCAGGAAGTCAAGCTTAAATGTATTTTGTTGTTCTGTTTTTGATGTACAAATGTCTATTCCAATGAGACTGAGTCAATCATAGATGTTTTAGGGTCCATCTAGATCCCGGTTTAGCATTGGACAGCTTATAATCTTTTTCTTCTTTTTTGTAAATATGGTTTTTCAGTACTACCTAAGTACTGACTGAAATACAAATGTTACTAGTGTCAAAAACAAAAACAAAAAAGAGAACAAGAACAAGAAATCTCCCGAATGGTATCCAAGAGTTCTTATGAGCATTTAAATTTGATAATGAAAATATATACTCCCTCCGTTTCAAAAAGAAGGACCTCCTTTCCTTTTTAGTCTGTTTAAAAAAGAATGACCTCATTCTTTTTTTGGTAACATTTTAATTTCAGCTTTCCACGTGGCATATTTAAGGCCACAAGATTAAAGGGCAATTTTGTACATTTGACATAACTTTAATTTAGGACCACAAGATTCAAAAGTCTTCTTTATTTTCTTAAACTCCGTGTCAAGTCAAACTAGACCATTTTTTGTGAAACGGGGGGAGTAATTCTTATGTGAGAAATAGGATTTCTTCTTCTTTTCTAAAAAACAAGATAAATGAGTTATATGAGAGTTCTTAAAGTCATACTCTGAACGAAAAGGGCTTAAAAATGTCCTAATGTATTGTAAAGGAGAAAAGGCTCACAACAGTCCACTATTATTTGGACTTAGACTCAAAATGCTTCTATTTCTTTCACATGGTGCACTTTCAGTCATAACCCTTACTATGGTGAATTTTTTAACAGAGACTAAACTTCATATGCTTCTCACATGTTTCTGATCCTAATATCTAAACTCCATTCTTCTCTTCCCTCTTAACTCAGACCATCTGCAGGCAAACATATACATATAGAACTAAAGATATATGGTAGTCTTGTTTGTAACTTCTTCTTTGTTTGCTTCCACATGACTGCTCGGGATGGATTTTCAACTGGATCAATTTTAGTGAACTTCTCGAAAGTTAACCTGTGTATGAAGGAAAATTTGTTTAAATTGCCTAGAGCTTTTTTGACAGTATTCGACGGTCCGTTGACTTTAAGATGGTTAACAGGGTCTTCCTAGTCTTCCATAACAACTATTAATTTCTCACCTATAATTACTCCAAGTTAATTACTTTGTATGTAAATATGTTTCTGGTGGAATAATTGGAAGTTCATTATACCAGCAAGGCTTTCTAGCTGTTGTTAAATGGGTTGAGATTCAATGACTAGGTGACAATATTAGTACAAGTCAAAAACTGTAAATTGAGTTGGCAGTGATAAATTCTCCACACATGGATATAGTATGACTAATTTAGCAGAAAACTAAATATTCTGCCATCAGTAACTCAGTTTTTTCTCTACCAAAAGTTCCCCAGCTTTCGCATAAAGCTTAGAACTTTCCACAACAAAAATCTAAAATATTAAATTCCAAGCTTCACATAGAGAGTACTAAATAAGATCCTTGTAAAGATAACCTAGCCAGAAGATATAATAGCTTAGAACACTATGAAAATTACCTGCTCTGAGAAATATGATAGATCTGACCATTGATTGCCATCTTCTTTGAATCATACTGCTCCAATTCCTCTTCAGAAATCTCTCCAAGCTGAAATGGAGGTTGCATCTGTTCCTCGAAATCTCTGGTGGTGAGCACGATCTGGTGAACCAAAAAACTCCGAGACAACATAGTGTAAAAGAAATTGCCGGAGAGAGAGCTGTGACAGAATCTTCCAGTGTTTGCCATAGCTCTACAGCCATACTTGTACTTGGGAAGAAGAAGAATGAGGAGACCACAATAGCTTCCTTCCATTATTGAATGAAATTGAAAATTAATCTACACTAAAATAGTTTACATTGATTTTATTTTGAGAAAATTTTACGTATAGCAAATTAAAAATTGCTAATTGTATGCTATAGCAAATTTTATAAAATTGCAGTTCGTAGCAAAATTTTAGTTTGCTACAGATGTGTCTTTCTGTGTATTCGCTAGTCAGTCTTTTTTTTTTGTTTTAAAAAATAAATAAAAAGGCGCGTTAATTTAATTTGTGTATGTAATTGTTTATATATAAATGTATATGCAGAATGTGTATATAAACGTTTATATGAGTATATAATGGGAATATGTATATATGTGAATAATTGAAGTTGCTAGAATTTGTATAAATATATGTTTTGTTTGTTGTTGAAATTCTTAATCATATAAATGTATATGTATATATAACTTATTTTTTTATACAGAAATTTTGAAAATGGCTTCATTAGCTATTTTGGTGATGCATTCCGGTAGATGGGACAGTGACAATTGTTACGTTGATTATACAATTGAGGGGGTGATTTTTAAGAAAGTTCATCGTATAAGGAGTGTATAATGTTATTGCAATGCAACTCGGTGTTGATACAAATGTGATTAAGCTGAAAATTGAGTATAAGGTTAAAGAAAGCAAAACGCCAATGTTGATTCACATATTAAAATATATTAAAATAGATACAAGTGTATAAGTGTGAGCAAATATGTATGTTTAAAGGAACATTATACAATAACTACTAATATTATACATTTATAGAACCACAATTGTATAAGCAAACAGTAGAAGACATGAATCAACACAAAAAAATATAAAAATAATGATTATACAGTCCAATAACCCACATAATTATACAGTCCAATGACCCACATAATTATACGGTCCAATGACCCACATAATTATACAGTCCAATGACCCACAAACAACAACTTTAGTTTTATCATTGTGATCAGTATAAACGTCAGTTTTATCTTTCCTTTTTTACTTGACCCAGAAATAAGTGTATAAGTGTGAGCAAATGTGTATGTTTAAAGAAACACTATACAATAACTACTAATATTATACATTTATACAACCACAATTGTATAAGCAAACAGTATAAGACATGAATCAACACAAAAAATGTAAAATTAATGATTATACAGTAAATGATTGAAAAAAATAAGTTATATATACATATACATTTAAATTGAAAGAATTGAAAAAAAATTAACAAAAATTAATAGAATGAGATGAGTTTTGGCGGTTCCTGAAATTTTTGAAGTAATGTTTCTCTTTTGAAAACGAGACGAGGACGTGCTGGAGAAATTTGTAATTTGTATTTGGGGAGAAGATTTGGGAGAATTTGAAGGAAATAGGAGAAGAGATTGTATAAAAGAAAGGGAAAAGGAAAAACGTATGTTTTATTTTTTTTAATAAATTATACAAATCGGTGGGGCCCTATAATAGCAAAGTGACCGAGATTTTGCTTATTAAAGGAAATAACTAAAACAGTAGTTAGTGCATTTAATTAACATTATTAGTTTGCCATTCTGTACAATTATCCCTTTTATTTTTTATTGTTGGTTAGTGTTGGCCGTTGGGTCATAAGGCAAACCTTGAAAGAGCTGGGTGAGAACATAAACGAGAAATATATAAAAAGAGATAAAAATATTTAATGTGATTTGATCCATCAATCTACGTTTACAAGAGGAGTCTGTTATATATAAATGAGAGTACATAATATCGAGGAAAGAAATGTCTCACACAATTTATTTGGAATAAAAAGAGGAAAGTACACCAATATCAAGAAGAGAAATACCTCACATAATTCATTTAGAATAAAAAAAGTTCACATAAATGTTAACGTAACACTTGTGTCTCACAGATTCTCCCTCTACACAAAATTTTCAAATCCCGTAGAACTACCTTGTGAATCTATTAATTATAAGAAATGAACCTATTTATAAAGTCATGAACATTTTCCTACAAGAGAAAGGACTAAACAAATATGAAGACTTTGTGTTTTCGTTTTAGAAAAATGAAAACTAAATTATGATAAGAAATCAGGGCAAATACCGAACACTTACCTATTGTATTGTAAAATTTATTTAAATATCATATTTGTGTTGATTGTATTTAATTTATTGTATTACCCGCTAACGAACCGAATCCCCACCAATAACTAAGATTGCTCAGGGTTGGATAATCTATTAAATGTTGATTAAGTGTGGTGGATATAGGTTGCTTAAGAAGAGAGAATTGTTATATCATTCTTTAAGTTTAAATATAATATTTATTTTGATATAAACCTATCAATTGGGTCGGTCCATCCAATTTGGGCCCATTAAGGCAAGCCTGATAAGGGTCCGCTCCGATAAGGTCCGAACCGACAACCAACCCTCTATATTAGTAGGATGGGCTGGTCCGGATTATTTTCACCCACAGATCGCTAAGGCGGCCCATCGATGTACTGGTCCAGAGCGGTTTGGTAACAAAAAAAATTGTGGATGATATCTGTTGGGTCACTTTATGATAAAGTGGCTAAAATGGCTTCTTTCTAAAAAATAAAATAAGTTTATTATATATATAAATGTAAGTATTCTATTATATTAAGTAGTATATTTAGTATATATTAGAAGTATATATATATATATATATATATATATAATATAATGTAAGTATCTTATTATATTAAGTAATGTAAGTATTCTAATATAATAGATAACATATTGTGTGTATATTTAATATATATTAGAAATATATGTATAATATAATGTAAGTATTCTACTATAATAGGTAGTATATTGTGTGTATATTTAGTATATATTAAAAGTGTATATAATACAATGTAAGTATTCTATTATATTAAGTAGAATATGTGGTATACATAAATAGATAACAATACATTATATTAATAATTGACTCAAATTTGGAATAAATAATTAATAAACATTAATTTAAAAAACTAGATGACCTAGCCCGGCCCATCATTGGAAACCAGGCCCGACTCATCAGGCCCTGTAGCAAAATCCTAATCAGGTAGGACTGGGCATAATTACCGAAAAATCAAAACACCGAACCGAATCAATTTTTTTTGGTATTTCGATTTCGGTATTTTGATTTTCGGTTCGGTTTTCGGTATATATTTTCATATTTTTGGTTTGGTTTTTGGTATGTAATTTTTGTTTTTTCTGTATTTCGGTTTAACCGAAATATATTATATTATAATATATATTAATATTATATTAATTATTAATATTAAATATTATAGGAAAAATGCAAATTAGGTCAAGACTTTTCAAATTTTTAAGTTTTCACTTTTCATCGCCGCACACTTTTCAAAATTTTAAGTTTACAATTTTCAATTTTTCATCGCCGCACACTGCACAAACTTTTCAAAGTTCAAACTCCTTACTCCTCTGTCTCCCATCGCTGACGTCCAGCCGACCGCTTTCCCACTTCCCACTTTCCTGCGCCGACCGCTGTGACCAGAATCCAGAAGCAGCCGACCAGCAGCAACCGGCCGACGAGGCGGCGACCAGCACTCCAGCAGGTAACTTATATTGTGATTATTTTTTATTTTCAAGAAAAATCGAACTAACAAAAACCAAATCGAAATAATTTTATTTTTTAAATTAAAAGGTGGTTGAAAACCCTTTATTAAAATAGAGGAATAAACAAAACAAGAACAAAAAAAAGGATTAGGCCCAAACCAAGCCCAATCCCAAAATCTGGAAACAAAGCTAAGAAAAGGAAACTAATCTAAAACTAAAGCACACAAAAAGAAAACAAATGAGCCCTCACAAAACAACAGAGCAGACGCCTCCTTCAAATTTGATCCTCCAAGCTGCAACTGTTCAACAATGGTGACCTCTAATGACGGATCCCAGAGCAATCGATGAGCAGTGAGCTCGCCTTAATCACCACAGAAATGGGGAAATTAGTGTCAAGCTTGGATAGAATACACTTGAGACGTTATACTTCTCACTAACGCCATGTATTCTTGTCCATCAAAGACTTCTTTAGCTCAACCCATCTTGGTCCAGCTCATGTGTGAAAGGTAATCCCATAACCCCTATCGAAATTTCAAAAAGGAGCTCAATTTTACATTGTTATGTAGTGCCCTTGTACTGATGTACTATAGATCCTATTTCAGACCTGTTCCAGGTGGAAATCTGCAGTTCTCATTCCGATAAGTATAAACACAACATTATCCATTATTGATGTTTCTATCAGTGCCTTCTAGATTACCATTTTCCTTAAATCTTCGCCTTTTGACAGACTGAGCTCTGAGGGAACTAATACCACTGTCTAAAAAACCAAGATCTAAAGTCCATAGGCTTCTGTTAGGTGCTTTCTTCCTCTTCTCTAATTGCCTTTTACTGTATCCACATTCCATTGCGTGCATATTTCTAATTTACCTATTACAAATCATATAGTTAGTTTTGCATTTTAGAAATTCTAATGTTTGGAATCTGATTTGCATCCATGATTAATAAAGATTTTCCTTCTTTTGATACTTCTTGTATTGACTGAAAAGTTTTAGTTTATGTACCTGCAAAAGAAAAAATAAAGTTAGTGAAATAGTCTGCCACTTTGTTGCCTTCCCTGAATGTATGTAACACTTTCACCTCCCTATCGTTTCTCAAAAAGTTAATCTTATTTATCAGCAGCTTTATACACCAAGGGACTTCCCAAATTCCATTTAAAATTTTGACCAGCACTAATAAATCAGTCTCTAAGCACACATGAAGTAAATTATGTGCAACACAATAATTTAATCCTTTCTCCAGGCACTAGTTTCAGCCTCCAAACTTGTTATCATGCCAAGCTTATAGGTTGCAGCAAATATAAAATCTCCTTTCCAATTTCTAATGCAAAACCCACCAGCACTTTGACCAGGGTTTCCTTTAGAAGCTCCACCTGAATTACACTTGTAAGTCCCATCATTAGGAGGTTTCCAGTAAATAACAGTATGAAGTATAGTTGGTTTTATATCCTTCAAGAAAATGCACCAAATTTGACCAATCCTCAGGGATATTCCTCACCCAAGTTATCTAAAAACAGTTAACATGTGGGTTCCTGTTTATTTCCAGTATCATGCCTTGCACATTCTTGATATCCTGCACAACTGAACATATTGTTAAGGGCCCTAATAAGGACCTCAACTGTTAGGATGAATAAAGAAGAAGATAGAGGATCTCCTTGTTTAACACCCCTAGAAGAGTGAAAAAATCCACAAGCTTGGCCATTGACCAAAACAAAATACCAATTGTTGGCCACTAGTCTCCATATTTTATCAATAAAGACATTGTTGAAGCCCACTTTTCCAAGACTTTAATCAAAAAGCCACAATCTACCCTATCATAAGCGTTAGCCATGTCAAGTTTAAACACCACATTAGAAACTTTACTCCTCTTCCTAATATCCACAATAATCTCTTGAGCAAGTAGGACATTTTCTGTAATACTTCTTTCCTTGACAAAACCATATTGATTAGAAGAAATAAGAGCAGGTAAGAATATTTCCAGTGTATCATGAACAACCCTGGAAATAACTGTCACGCCCCAAACTCATGGGGCGCAACTGGCTGGCGTTGTGCAGCTACTAACTGTGCTAACATACATACTGCACTCTTAAAATCCTGGTCAAATGGAATAAGAGGAACTAAATATGGTACTGCTGGTGGAGTCGGGGATCCTGTAGCCCTCGGAGGCTCCTGAAGCGGTGGAGAAACTATAGGGGACTGAGAAGATGTATCCCCCTGGGTCTCACAATGGGCTACCTCCACCTGTGGTATCTCGCCAGTGCCCTCGCCTGCAGTTGTATCTAGCCCTTCGCTAGTTGTGGTCTGTCTGGTGTCAACCATCTCTATCTGCATAGAAATATCAATTATAAGCCAGAAACCTCAACCCTTAAGACACCGCTCTATAGCACGAAGTGAGCAAAAGAAGGATAGTAATTCTAACATGCCCGGTAGCTTCTTGCTTATTGAATGTGGTGCACCACACATTTATAATCAAGACTCTACTAGATACGGCCTGTAGACTCCCTAGGATACGACGTTGCTCTGATACCAAGTTTGTCACGCCCTAAACTCAAGGGGCGCAACTGGCTCCTAATGCCAAAACTCAGGCCCGAGCCGACCCTGCTGAACCATTTGCTACTAGAACATGACAGCCACACGCAATCAAGAAAACAAACAAGTATATATCGGCTTAAAGCTAAGCCCTCGACCGGCAAGGCCCCTGTTAACAAATTTGCAAAAGAAACAGCTACTCCCAAGAGTTCATATAAAGAAATTGCCAACTAGCACAGAAGTCCTGATTGGGCCGTCAAGGCCACCATGATCTCTATACCAAAACTAAAAGCAGGTATATAACAAGACAATGCATCACACAACTAACAAGCTTCAGCAAACCAACAAAACTAGGCCAGCATGGCCATAACGTAGCTATAAACCCCACACATTAGTCTACAAGCCTCTAAGAGTAGTAAAGATTGGTGGGACAGGGCCCTAGCCTACCCATAAAAAATATATACAACAAAAGCTAACAAACCTCTAAACTCTGGCAGCTCCGAAGGAAAGGGGCTAGCCAACCGGATAGAAGTCAATCCTGCTGCTGAGGAGGTCTACTCGGTTGTCTATTGGGACCTGAATGCATGAATGCAGCGCCCCCAGGCAATGGGGCGTCAGTACAAAATAATGTACGGAGTATGAAAGGTAATAGACTATGAGCAGGTATCCTAATATACCGGAATAATTCGATAAATAAATCAAGAATAAGATAAGTGTACTGACCTGCTCCTAAATCTAAACTTATCAAAAATAATAAAACAACAACCTAACCAAGCCCCCATAAGCTCGGCAGGTACAAACAACAGACAAGACCACCTACTCAGGCCACCATAAGCCTGGAAGGTGCCAATTAGTCTATATAACCCTATCGGTAGTCCCCTAGCCCCGTAGGAAGTCACATAGCCCTCTTAGGCATTAATATATCCCCGTAGGCAGCACATAGCTCTCTTAAGCATCAACATAGCTTATAGACAACTCATAGCCCTCTTAGGCAACAACATAGCCATGTAGGAAGCACATAGCCTTCTTAGGCATAAATATAGCCCTGTAGGCAACTCATAGCCCTTCTAGGCATCAATATTGCCCCGTAGACAACTCTAACTCATAGCCCTTTTAGGCATCCATATAGCCCCGTAGGCAGAACATAGCCCTTCTAGGCATAGATCACATTCTTGCAGCTAACCACAATAGCCCCAAGGGCAACAATAACAATCCAATCGCTAAAGCGAGTAATTTAGTTATAAGAAACCTATACAAATAGCCTCTAAGATGTGTCCAACATAGGGACGCTACTGACTGAATAAGAATTTCGACAAGGGAGGATTATATCAACTCGAGCAGCCAACAATCAACAATAACAGCTACAAGTATATCAAGGATAACAACCTAATTACATTACTCCTAAGCTTTAAGGAAACATGCCGTAAGTAGGGAATAGCCTTAACATACCTTTTTTTGCTGAATTCACGTTGCCTGACGACTTTTACTCATAACCCCTCGATATTACAACAAGGTAGGACCATCATCAACACACAAAAATAGAAGATACCACGACAATCCGATAAAAGATATGTATTTCCGTTGCAAATTGCTATTTGCTGCTTATAAAAACTAGATTCGATGAAAGAAGGGTCTTACCTCGATCTTAAGTTTGTAATACACCTCAAAACCTTCAAATATGTCCAAACCCTTGATGTCCCAACACTAAAGTGTGATATGCTACGAAATCGATAAAACAAATTATACCACGATGATGAGCCCAACGCGTAGAACAACTTTCGTCAAGGACTTAAGTTGAGAAAATCTATACTTTAGTTGATCCTAGAAATGGGTTTCTCAAATTTTTCTGGTTCTTAGCTTGAAAATGAAGAAAAGGTCAAAGAAGAAGATGTATATAAAGTTCCAACGACCTATGGCCCCACCTCACGTGCTTGCTTGCGCAGTCCCACGAAAACACAAATATCTCTCTATTCTGAAGTTGTATGAACAAATAGTTTGATGTGTTGGAAACTAGACTCATAGACCTTCGATTTCATAGGTCGTAGGCTCCATAACTCTTTATATATTTGGAGAAAACCTCCAAGACATTTGACCCAAATTTTAGAGAAATCTTTAAAAAGGAACTTACGGTAACTTTCGCCAACTTTCATTTTGCTGCTTACCTAACTTCAAAACTTGAGATACCACCCTTGAACACTTAAAATATGACATACCACATCATTCTTAATTTATTACCCACTCTCCTGGTCTTTTCGTGAAGATACGAGTAATTTTATACGTTTCAAAAAGGCGGGGTGTTACAATAACTTTGTTAATAAAGTTGCTAAGACTGATAGGCCTTAGATCAGCAAAAGAAATCACCTTTTCTTTCTTAGGAATCAAAACAAGGTTAGTATGAGTAATGGATTTTGGGAGTGTTGTCCCTTTAAAAAAAGCAAACACTACCTTTACTATATCATCACCTATTATCCCAGCATTCCTGATAAAAGTGACCAATCAAACCATCAGGTCCACTTATACTATTCCCATTGAGCTCAAAGACCACCTTTTTAACCTCCTCAGCAATGGGAATCCTATTAAGCAATTCATTATCTTCCTCCTTAATCAAAGAGGGGATTGATCTTGATAGAATTTGATTCTTGAATATCACTAGAAAATTGATCTTGATAGAATTTGACAGCCTCTTCCCCAACCTCACTACCTTCAGCCCATGTACCATCAGCTTTCTGTATTTTGGTCAATTCTAGTCTTCTCCTTCTACCTTTTACAATGTTGTGGAAGAATTTGGTGTTCCTATCTCCTTCAATAAACCATTTCATCCCAGCCTTTTGTCTCTAGAAATCCTCTTCAAACTTCAAGTATTTGGTATATTCTGCTTGAGCTCTATTCAGAATGGATCTATTAGCAACATTAGGAACATCCTCAAACAATTTTTCTTTGATTTTCAGAATATCCTCTCTTACAATTAATTGTTTGAAAATATCCCCAAAACTTTCTCTGCTCCACTTTGCCAGAGCTAGTTTAGTCTTCTTCATCTTGATCTTTAGGTTAACAAACACATCATCAAAATAATCAGCATCCCAATTCTTCATAATCAGCTCTTTGAACCCCTCATTTTCCGTCTAACAGTTGAGGAATCTGAAAGGTTTGAGGAAATGGAAAGATTGAACCCTACAAGACAACAACATAGGAGCATGATCTGACCCTGTCCCAGCCAAATGTTCCAAGTCCACATGACCCAACCCTTCCAAAAAGTCCTGATTCCCCACAACTCTGTCTAGTCTTTTAAAGATACATTCCCCATCATACCTCCCATTCCACCAAGTGAAAGGGCTACCTTTGAAATTAATATCAAATAGCTCACAAGAATTGATACAAAAAGTAAAATCTCCCGCCTCATTTGGATAAATAGGTAAACCCCCTATCTTTTCTTTAGCATCCATAATAACATTAGTTCCCCCCCCCCCCCCCAACAAACCGGGGAAATTCATATTATGCCCAATTGCATACATTTCCTCCCAGAATAACAGTCTTTCAGCAGTTGTACACTTGGCATAGATAAGTGTACCAACTATCTGATGCCTACTAAGGAAAATCATTTTAATAGTCAATTGTTGTTCAGAGTTAGACATAACCTCCACCTGAATATCTTCTTTTACAAACAACCAAATCTTCCCATTGATGTTATAATTTGCGTATGCCATGCCTAATCTCCTTTTAAACTGCTGAATCTGCCTAGTTTCTTGAAAAGGTTCCATTAAGGTAACCAAATCAAATTTGTGATGTCTATGAAGCATTTGAACTCTATAGAAAGAATGATTAGATCTGACTGATCTAATATTCCATATTAATGCTTTAAAGATCATTTTAACATGGCTCGACCAGACCTCACAAGGTTAGTCCTAATGGGCATATCCCATTGAGGCTTACTTTTCTTCTTCTTTGATTTCCCTTGGGGGGAACCTCCTGCATTTGTATCAACCTGAGCATGATCACTTTGATGTTCAACTTCATCCCTGTCTATTACTAATTCATTTTGTTGTGAGTTTGCCTCCTCCACTGGTGTGCTTTCTTTGACTGCTGTGTTATGAGTAACCAAGTCATGTAATTCTTTGATAGGAGAACTCTGTTTGATTGCCCCTGGATACATGACTACTGCATTAATATCTCTTATCCTCCTAACATAGTGCAATTGATCTTGTTTGCCAAGTGAGCAGTCTGTAAGGATATTCATGTTCTCAGCATCCTCAGAATTAAGAAGAAGGTCCTCCTCAAACTCCAACATAGCTATAACCACAACACCATGTCCACCTACACTGTCTCCATGTAAGATCTGATGGTCCTTGTGAACTACCAAAGTTTTATCCTATAACTCAATTTTCGGGAAATATGTTTCATTATACTCATTTTGTTCCTCACTTACTACCTCCACATGTATATCTTCATCAAGTAGGTCCCTATTATCATTTGTAACCTGCTCTATATTTTGCAGGTCAGTATGAAGAACCAGAGTTTTATTTAAATCCTCAAACTCCTGAGAAGGCATCACATTGTTGGCAATCATCTCCCCTGATTCATCTCCTTCATGCATGATTTCTACATTTTTGTCCTTGGTGTTTTCCATGTTATTTGCTTCACTGTTCTTAAAGCCTTGATTACCTGCTGTGATTGTATTTTTGTAGAAGGAATTTGTAGTCCATTCTTTGGTATTCATCTTCTCCCCCTCCACTTTATGTTTTTCTCCATCATCCTGCTCTTCATTAAGAGCATTAAATGAATTGTTGGTCGCAATATCATCCTTCTTTATTTCCATGCCTGCAGTAGTAACCTCCATATCTGTGTCTCTGATGAATCTTCTGTTGGTCGGGTTCCACTATTTTTTAAGGAACCTTGGTGATATGATCACTTTTTTATCCTTTCCTCCCATAGCTGTATTCTGTTCTTGTTTTCTCAATTCAGGGTGGAGGATTCTACATTCTTCCTCGTTGTGACCTTGTAATTTACACCTCCTACAATACTTGGGTAGCATGTCATACATTACTTTCACCTTTTCCACTCTTGACGAAGTTTTTTCTTCAATCTCAATCTCCAGTTCCATATATTTAGGCAGATCTTCTAATAAGTCCAGTTGAACCTTGACCCTAGCACAACTAGGTCTAGTTTTGTTGATAATAGCCGTATCTAATTAATTGGTTTACCCACTGCTGATGCCAATGAGAAAATAGCTTCTCTCCAAAAAAGGTAGGCCAAAGATCAGGGAAAGATATCCATGCCATAGCCTGAGATGTTTCTTCATCAACTCTAAACTTCTCATCATAAATAAAGGGTCTCATAGGATAGTAAAAACTTGCATTATCAGTGATGTAATAGGAAGGCTTGGACATTATATTCACAAAGTCTTCAAACAGTTCGAATCTCATCAATTAGACATGCCTATGTCTCAGCAGCCTATTTGACATGATCCTTTTATATTACATTGTTTAGGGATAGTTTGTCTCAACTCATCCATCTCAGGCCATCCATATGAGAACTTTCCTACCACAGCATATTGAAGATTCTCCATAATGTTCATTCGTGTTACTTCTTCCTCCGTCCAAGTAACCCTAGGGATACCATTGTTAAACGTAGTTTTCTTGGAAGGTACTGTTAGGAGTCCTTTTTTTTTATGCAAAAGCATTCAAGCTACTAGGTTTTAACAAAGCTGCATATTTTCCTTCCTTAAATCTGATTGTATCATCATTCTGCACTGCAGGCTCATTAGGCAAATTATTAGGATCCTTATCGCTACAAAAGGGAGTTGTTAGACGGATTTTATGAGTAAGGTTGGGGAAGTGATCATGGGACGTTAACGGGATTGACGGACCAGTCACCAAAGACGACTGGCCAGTGGCCGAAATGGTCATTGTTGTTACTGGACGATTTTGGTTAGGGTTTGCATGAGAGAGAAGAGAACGTTTGTACTAATAAAAATATTTGAGTAAATATGATTTGAACTGAAATAACATAAATCGAACTGAAATAATAAAAATCAAATTGAACCGAATTATTTTGGTTCGGTGTTCGGTACACTTATTACAAGAACCGAAAACCAAAAATACCGAAATTGAACCGAATTACCGAATGCCCAGCCCTATAATCAGGAGCGGACTAGTGTTTTTTGTTTTCTTTCACTGTTTCAATCGGTACCAACCCGACCCATTTTCGGGGAAGTGGGTTCTGCCCGATTCGATATATCGATATCAAAAAAATCAATGGGCCGGGCTAAACAGGTTTATTTTGATAACTACTCAAATTTTATTGTATTGTTGTGTAAAGACTAATTATTTTGCTACGCGAATTTGTAGTGATCGCATTCTTAACTTTTTTTTCTCATTTTATTTTTATTTTTATTTTTTAATAATCATATTTTATCATATATCTTATCTTTTTTAAGGTAATTCTATTTCTTATCCTAGTTTTTCATAAGTTTATTCTTTAAATTAATGATGAGTTACAGTATATCATGTTAAAAATGATATAATTACCGATAAAAACTATGGAGGAATAGTAAATACTCCTTCATTGTTCTATCTCCTATAATGAAAGAAGTATTGTCTAACATGTGATGAATGTTTAGATTTAGTAACTTGTCCCTGTTAGCAAACAAATTATTGTCTCAGTGCTATCTAATGCTCATATTCCTACAATTCATAAAAAATAATTGTTATCGGTATTGGTATAATTACACAAACTAATTGCTTAATAATTAATTTTCGTGTAATTTGCATCTTTGATAGGTCATTTATATTTATTTAACTATATAGAACAATACAAAGCGAACGAACAACTCCCAAAGTAGGTAAGATTTTAGGGAAAACTATACAAAGTACACCTTAAAAATAATTATTTACGCGAAATTATCTCATCCCATATTAATTTTGAAATATCTAGACGGTCAAAGTTATTTATCCGAGATGCCCCTTAGTTTGCATGGATCAATGCTCTTTTTGTTCTTCTTTTTTGTCTTTTTATTTATTGTCTTTGTACTTCAATTATTACTTTTGACCAATCATTTATTGTATTTATACTTCAATTTATTACTTTTGTCATATTATTTATTGTCTTTATACTTTAATTTATTACTTTTATGTTGTCACTGATTACTTTTGTCATTTTCTTATTTATTATTCTAACTAGGAAATTTGTCCGCGCTTAGCGCGGTGGTTAAAATTTTTAAGGGTTAATTTTACAAAACTCACCTCCTCTGTGGTTTACAATATTACGTATACCTTCCTTATTTTGATTTTTTTGTAATCATTCTTTAAATTTATTTAAAATAAATATAAATTAATTATAATTTGACAACTTTGTCCTTTTGTATTAATTTCTTCATATTAATCCACATTATTTTAAAACATGATTTATATAATGAAAGTTTTAAAAATAAATCAATATGAAGAAGTGTGATTCTTTGTTTGGTAAAAAAGGACATGTTTATATATATTTATATAATATATATTATAGTATAAATTTATTTGTGTTGATTTATTTTTAAAATATTTATTAAATAAGTCATGTTTGTAATAATATGCATTAATATGAAGAAATTATTACAAAGAAGGACATATTTTTCAAGTTATAATTGTTTTATATTTATTTTAAATAATTTTAAAGAATGGTTACAAATAAAATAAAATAAGGGATATAGGCATAATATCGTAAACTACATAAAAGGTGAGTGTTAAAGAGCGAAACCAAAAGGAATTATTAATTTTTGATCTCTATCTATGTCATGTCTTCTTTTTCTCCAGTTATAACATCATTAATTGTTCTAATTACAATTAATATTGAACAAAAGAGAGAATTTATTCTTAAGCAATAAGCTATATTATATATTAATTAATTTCATTTCTATTGTACATAGCAAATATTTCGTAGTAAATTATGATACACAATACATACAAGCATTTATTGGCAATTGATCCTTTTAATTTCTTTTAATCTAAATAAAGTTAAAAAATATTTTCTATAATTGTTATTAAATAAAATAAAAATGAAATGAAAATTAAAAAGAAACTAAAACAACCATTGAGTTACATATTTTTTGGCATATACTATTTCCCTATCGTTTATCCTTCACTAATGTCTCTACTATTATTTTGTTCCTTTTTCTCCCTATATGTTGTACAAGTAAAATAACACATAAAAACAAAGAAGGTAAAAGAATTGTATACAAACGACAAAGTAGTAGTGATTCAACTTCATTAAATTGAAGTTTGCTAATAATTACTTTTAACAATTGAAGAAATGAACAAATCCGTTACTGATTTAAATGCTAAGTATTGATGTTTATTACTCAATAAAAACTAATCTCCTCCTCATAATTAAGACTCATAAATATGGTTATAATAAAAAGTTGTAATTTTCATAATTATATATAATAAAAATAATATAAAAAGGATAAAGAAATAAAAATATTATAATACCAATATTCTATATAAAAAATAACTATAAAAGATTAAGTATGAGTAAAAGAATCATATACCTTTTTATAGATTTTTTACAACAAAATGTTGGAAAATTTGTCAATTGAAGAACAAAACAAGAAAATAAGAGTAGCATAAGCCTTTCAGCCTTTTGTTCTTATTTAAACGGCGTTTATATATTTATATTGGTAATTGTAATATATATATATATATAAATGGCCGACATGATGGGACCTTTCTTTTTGACTTTTAGAAAAGAAATATTCCATTTCTTTTTTGCTCACGTAAGTGCTTACGTCGTCTTTTTTGTTTCTTCTGCCTGCTACATTTATTCAGCTTCATATATATATATTAAAAGGTTATTTCGTGTTATTTGGTTATAATATTATATTATCTTTTATTCTATTACTTTTTATTAAGGTGATGTAGCACCTCTCTATGGCCTCCATTCATATTTCTCTTTTTTCTCTTAACACACTCATTAAAAAGATAATGTTTGACATGAATATTATACTAATCTTACTCTCTCTCTCTCTCTCTCTCTCTCTATATACATATATATTTTATTTTTATGACACTCATTAAAAAGATAATGTTTGACATGAATATTATACTAATCTTACTCTCTCTCTCTCTCTCTCTCTCTCCATATATATATATATTTGATTGTCATGTTTTGACTTGGCATGAAGTTTAACAAAGTAAAGAAAACTTTTTAATTTTGTGGTTTACTGCATGATTGAGACACTCCTCTATGATGCCATGATAATCTATAGATATATTGTGATGATATCATGGAGGAATGTGGAGTGTCTCACTGAAGGATTAAAACTGACAATGGTACTATGTTAGTATACAGATGCAATGTGATTGTATCATGAAGGATTGGAGTATTTCACTGAAAGACTGAAACATATATCAATGATACCATGAATATATATATATATATATATATATATAAGAAAACTTCAATGATACCATGTCAGTATATAGATATACTCCAACGGTATCATGAAGGTCTCGCTATAGTATTGAAGCGTACATCAATACATGATTTGAGGAGTGTTGCAGATTATATGAAATAGTCCTTAATGATATCATTGGAGGAAATATATTATGTTGTGATAATATCATTAATTAAGAAATTATGAGTTCATTTTTTGAAGGACTGCTCATTTGTCAATGATAGCATGTCATTATATATATATATATATGATAGCATGTCATTGAGAAATGAGTTAATTTTACATGAACAAATGTAGGAACCTTAATGATACCATAACAATATATATCATTAATGTATGAGTAGTTTTGTGAATGAAGGAAACCTTAATGCTATCACAACAATATATAAATATATTGTGATAATATCATACATAATCCGAGGAGTGTTACTAATTATATAAAACAATCCTTAATGATATCATGTCAGTATATAGACATATTGTGATGGTATTATAGAGGTCTCACTGAAAAATTGAAGGAGGCATGAATGTTATCATGATGGTATATAGATATATTGTGATGGTATCATGGAGGTATCACTGGAGGATCGAAGCAAACATCAATGATATCATGATAGCATATAGATATATTGTGATGGTATTATGCAGGGTCTCACTAAAAGATTGGGGAAGGCATCAACGATACCATGACATTATATAAATATATAGTAATGGTATCATAGAGGTCTCACCGAAGAATTGAAGCAACAATCAATGCTACCATGAAAATATATATTAAATTAAATTGTGGTAAGAAAATAAAGAATATTATGATTTGAGAGGGAAAAAAAGAGAAAAGAAAAGGAAAGGAACAGGAAATAAAATAAATTGAAAAATGAAATAAAAAAATACAAAAATAAAAGGAGCCAATAAAGGAGAAAAAGGGGAAAAAAGGGAGAAAAATAAAAGCAAGAAAAAAAATTAATGAATAAAGAAATAAATGAGAAAAAGAAAAGAAAAAAAAGAAAAGGAGTATATAAAATATATTTTTTATTAATTTTGATTTTAATAAGTAAGTTAATGATTTTAGTATTTTTTTAATTACTTCTTGTTGTAGTCAAATTATTTAATTTTCCTACATTTTTATTAGTCTAAAAAAGGTTAGCTACTATAGTTATTTTTGAATTTTATTATATTTTTTTTTTAAAAAAAAGACGAAGGAAGAGCACAACCTTTCACATGAAAAGAAATGTTGAATCTTTCCCAAAACAAAACAAACAAGACAATGAAAATACAAAAGAGCGTTAATGTCATGATGACGTCAGACTGATGAAAGAAAAAAAATAGTCATTTTGAGTAATTATTGAAGTGGCATCAAAATAAAGGGGTAGGAGTGTGCAATTACTTTATTGATATGGGACATGGACTTAGTTTTTCCAAATTTTTGATACATTAGAGTTTTCAAAATTTACACTTCATGATATCTTTAAAATAATAAGATAAATAAGGTGATACTTCATTAGAGAAAAGCTTCAACAAAATATTATGGAAAAATATTTTTCCTTAAAACTTTTATGTTTTAATGAAACAAAAATTTTGGGAAAAAATTAAAAATAATTGCAATTTTCTTGGCTCTTCACGCACCTATATCGGGTGAACCTCATTCTACATGTCAACTCCACAAAAAGTGTTAAATTGATACAAATTTCAAATTGTGTAAATATTCGATATGACTATTTCTATATTCTAAGTGTCTAAATAAAAAGTTATTCCAACTTAAATATCTTCTTATGTGCTCAACCTTGAACCATGTCTTGTCCTTCTTTTTAAAAAAAAAAGAAAAAAGAAGAGAACTTACATAATTAGACAAACATGTGATATGTATTTGCAATATACCATTATAATTTGAAAGAATTATAATTTGTAGTTATAGTTAGAATTTTGTAGTTATTTTCTCTCTCATATCTTCTTTCTCCCTCGCCTCTCTCTCTACACCTCGCTTGTCTTTCTCATTTCTCTCTGCCTGTCTCCTCTCCCTGACCCCCCTCTCTCACCTCTCTTTGCCTCCTCTCTCTCAATGCAAATGATAACAATTAATTCTACAAATACAAATAATAACATTGATCAATTACACGAATAAAAATGATTCAACTATACAAATCTTTTTTAGTGATACAAAATACTAATATACATGTATTTGCTGGTACAATATTGATACAAATGATAACAATCAATTATACAAATACCAATGTTGAACTTCATACAATTATATTCGCTAAAAGAAGGCTTAAAAATGAATGCATCTAACACAAATAGTTCTTGGTGGTTCAAGAAATTCTGTAAATATCTAATAATTTAGATATGAAACTCACGAAACAGTGATAGTTTGAAAGAGTTCTAAACAATTTACTCAACAAAATTTCCATGTGTGTACTGCCACTTGAAACCCTTTGGAGGAGCTTTTGAACTGTGATCTTCACATAGCATGTCATTTTCCCCTGCGGAATATTTTATTACAAGTTTATGCCACTTGAAACCCTTTGGAGGAGCTTTTGAACTTGTGATCTTCACATAGCATGTCATTTTCCCCTGCGGAATATTTTATTACAAGTTTATGCTAATTACGGGGTGTTTGTAAACATCCAATAATTTAGATATGAAACTCATGAAATGGCACCAGAAGAGTGAGCTTACAATGCTCGACAATACATATATAAATGGATACAAGGTTGTTAAAGAGAATAGCCTTGAAACTTACAAAATTACAAAACAAAAGTAAGAGTTTAGGAAAGTAAATAAGACTTTTGAATCTTGTGATCTTAAGTTAAATATATGTCAAATGTATAAGAATCAAGATGTCCTTTTATCTTGAGGTCTTAAACATATTAGGTGGAACGTTGAAATTAAGTGTCCATTTGAATTAGCTTATTTTTAGGTGTTTTTAGCTCTTAAGCACTTCTTAGTTTTGAAAGTGTATGAAAAGATAAAAAAGTGCTTTGGTAGATCTAGCGCCATTTCCCATTCATCAGGCTTGGGAGAGGAGGTAGACGCTCCACCACCCGAATCCTTTCCTGCGCAGTCTACCATTTCTAACAACAATTCATAAAATAAAAAAGAGAACGAAAGAAAAAGAGACAGAGTCCAAACGCTTTCCATAATAGGTACACGAGAAATGTCTGGATTAAGCACTCACTTTTAGGCAAAAAAAGCTTTAAAATAAGGTATCCTATACTTATGACTTTTAGCTTCCAACTTACAAGCTACATTTTTTAAACCCATCCAAACAAACTCTAAATAGTTGCTAAAAAAAGGAAAGAACCATTATTTTTTAAAAGAACTAAAAAAAAGTAGACCAAATAAACTGAAATGTTGGGAGTATGTTTTCATATACAAAAGTTTACACATTGTACTGGACCTTTTAACTCATGAAGCAATACATTCTCAAATTGCAAGAGATCTCACCTCATCGGCTTTCAAGAGGTCTTCTTCATACTTATACATATGTTTCATATACACAACTTCACACAGTTTACTGAAATTTAACTAATGAAGTTGTACATTCTTCAAGTTATCAAATTGCAAGAGATCTCACCTCATACACTTTCAATATGTCATCTTCATACTGATACATATATTACATATACACAACTTCACACATTTTACTGGACCTTTAAATCATGAAGCAGTACATTCTTAAAGTTGTCAAATTGCAAGAGATCTCACCTCATACACTTTCAATATGTCATCTTCATACTGATACATATATTACATATACACAACTTCACACATTTTACTGGACCTTTAAATCATGAAGCAGTACATTCTTAAAAGTTGTCAAATTGCAAGAGATCTCACCTCATCCACTTTCAATGTCTTCTTCATACTGATACATATATTTCATATACACAACTTCACACATTTTACTGGACCTTTAAATCATGAAGCAGTACATTCTTAAAAGTTGTCAAATTGCAAGAGATCTCACCTCATCCACTTTCAATGTCTTCTTCATACTGATACATATATTTCATATACACAACTTCACACATTTTACTGGACCTTTAACTCATGAAGCAATACATTCTTAAAGTTGTCAAATTGCAAGAGATCTCACCTCATCCACTTTCAAGAGGTCTTCTTCATACTTATACGCATGTTTCATACACACAACTTCACACATTTTACTGGACCTTTAACTCATGAAGCAATACATTCTTAAAGTTGTCAAATTGCAAGAGATCTCACCTCATCCACTTTCAAGAGGTCTTCTTCATACTTATACATATGTTTCATATACACAACTTCACACATTTTACTGGACCTTTAACTCATGAAGCAGTACATTTTTAAAGTTGTCAAATTGCAAGAGATCTCACCTCATCCACTTTCAAGAGGTCTTCTTCATACTTATACATATGTTTCATATACACAACTTCACACATTTTACTGGACCTTTTAACTCATGAAGCAGTACATTTTCAAAGTTGTCAAATTGCAAGAGATCTCACCCCATCCACTTTCTAGAGGTCTTCATACTTATACCCCCTCATGAACCTTCATCATTTCGAGTGTGCTGACACATGAACCAGGTTAGGAATTTGTCTAACCTAGACGCTTTTTCGAGAATGGATTCATCAAGCTTGGTCAGAATTTTCATTGGTGCAGGTGGTGGGTCTTCAGTAATTATGCAATGAGATATGTTGTGCACTTTCAACTTTTTTAATCCCTCCAATATAATAACCAAAGCAGGTTTAGATAACACCGTGCACCTCACACTCAGCAGTTTCAAGTTTGGAATAAATGATACCAGTGCAGATGCAAACAGCATATCACAGGGCCCTATTATCTTGAGCTCATAATTTTTTTTTTGCTACTCCTCCCAGTTTCCTCAATGAAATATGCATGATTTTTTTATACTAGGCATCGTTAGTGATTCAAGATCTTCCCATATATAAATAGCCCTGCATATTGTTTGCCTTTTATTTTGTTCCAAGAAGGCATAACAGGGCGTTTAAGCCGTGGACACCTGAAAAAGAGAAGATCTAATTAGATGTCTTATTCATTTTCACAGTAATTTTTGCTTCTCCAAGAATAATGGAAAATCATTGGGCATCTGATATCTATGAAACGATGCTTGTTGTATGCTTTCTTGATTTAAGTTATTATTATTATACAAGATCTCATTATAACACTGTAGAAAGATGAAAGTTTATTGAGGGAATACCTCTCAGCAGTAAAAGTCAACTGATTGTCGTTAACATACAAATTGTAATGCAATATCAATATTTGTATGTTTCCATGACTGAGGTTCAAGAAAATATTTAGGACTCGGGTCAATTTTTCTTGAGACGGACTGTCGACATATACGTAAGGCTTCCTTGAGATTCTGATGAAATTTGATTGCAATACCGACAAGTCCAGCTTTTTCCAGGGAAGTTGATCACAACGAGCCAATCGCCACATATTACAAACATGAGCAAGTCCAGCAGACAATTCAAAAAGGTCAAAAGACTGAAGTATCTTCACCAAGATATCATTATCAAGGTCTTCCCATTTCCTTACAGGAGAATATCCTTCCTCCATCACAAAAACTCCAATCTCCTAAACTCCTGTAGAAACAAGAAAGGTTATTACTTCTCTAGATCCATCACGAAAATTTGAATTCCTGATGTCAAATTAATGTTGTTGATCACCATTTTGTATTCTTGTATACTTAGACCATAAAGAAGAAAAAGTTAAGCCATGCAACACCAAGAAACATAGAGGAATGTACAAATACATCTGAGGAATACTGGGATGCCCAAAAGTGAAGAAACTAGGAAAATATGAACTGGAACTTAAGTTGGTTGTAGATAACAACAGAGAACTAAGTTCTTGCTGCCATAGCTGTCAGAAGTATCACATTTTGGATAAAAATAATCATTATTGAAAGCAAAATTATACAAAAAAGGAGGAAGTAACATTGATTTGTACAAAAAATTCCCTAAAGAGGAACATTCAATGCCCTGAGCAGAAGGACGGAAAAGCTGAAAACTTGTTATATATTTTGAAGAACAAGACAAGTACAAAGAGAACTGGGGAATGGGACAAGTGTCTGCTGACAAAGATACATATAGTTTCCAGGAATCAAATAGAAGGGAATGCAAAAACTTACTCCATCCCTTCCTATTTTACGTGAATGGGAATGAAAATAAATTAGCTAACCTCATTGTGGTATGTTAGCAAAGAGTAGTAGTTGTTAAAAAACTAGGTGGAAGGAAAAAACACCATGTCAAAGTTTGACTACCATTCGTTGAATGAATTCCTTAAACTTGTGTGGTTCATACAACAATAACTATGCCTTAATCTCAAATGTGTGGTTCCTTTGTAACCATTCGACTCTACCCGGGTTCAAATTTTCAATACGACTTAACAACAACTTAATTGGAGTGATATGGAAATTAAGGATCATATAGCCGACTCTGACTTGTATGGGATTGAGGTGGGGTTGTACTTTACAACAACTATGCTTAAAAGCTAAACTAGTAGAGGTCAGCTATAGGAACACTCAATATCCATTCTGCTCCATTTGGAGAAGTTTCATTCCAATATTAAGATAATTATTAAGGATTCTATATTTTTCTTTGATAAAGAAAAAAAAAAAAAAGAAAAAAAAGGACTCAAGCAACATAAAATATACCTTAGTCCTAACCATTGAAACTAGTATGAATCTTGTGCGTCATTTATATATTTTTTTGTTTTTTGGCTAATTCAACAAGAATCTCAAGAACTTGTAAATCCTTTGAGACATTTTTGTCCATGTGATTGAATTGTTACCTCGTCCATTTTAAAACATTGAACCATCACAAAGTCACACTGGTGCATTTGAACTTCTAAGGTAGTCATTTCCAAACTATAATTAAAAGCCTTCTTTTCTTTTATCCTCTACATGTGCTTTTTGTAACTTGGCATAATCATTACTTATTTTTTCTAGTTTTGTATGAACACACACCATCATACCATTCAGATTTTTACAACACTCATTTTTTTATAACGTCGGACCTTAGATACACAACATTCATGCATACACCATCATTGGTCTCACAACTGTCTTATAAAGCCTATCCTTCACGCTGGTATGTATCTGCTTATCGCATACCACTCCTCCATTTCAACTATAGGGCTTTAACTTATGTGTTGCGTCTTCGTCTATCAGACTATCACACCATTGACATGGAAACAGAGCCTAGACATATGAATGATCTATGTGAACTCACTTTGATGATCTCAGACCTGAATAAGGAAGTGTTGTTGTAAATTAACGATCAATGTGATACTAGTTTATCCTTACAGTAAGGAATTAATAAGAGAAATGGAATCAAATATTTTGTAATGTCCTAAAATAAAGTGTCATATAAATTGGGAGAAATAGAGTGTTGATAACAACCGTTCAATAGCAGAACCAATGATAGTTAGTAGTGGGATCTGTGTATGACTAAATTCTAAATTGAAAGCTAAACTAACCAGTAAAACTGATGACCTGGAAGCCAATGCCGACCCAACCTCTGTGTGTGTGTGCAGGGGGAGGGGGGAGGTTCATGTCTACTTAAGCCATCTCTTACTCAAATTCACCAGTGATGTCTGTGAATTCTCATTAAAGTTAAGATCATGAATATCCTACCAAATACAGTATATCCCTCCAACCCAATATCTACACTTTTCAATTGCTTTCCAAATAAAGTGAGGAAATTTAATCATGAGATTTTGTTAGGCTGTTCTTTAAACTTTCTTTTCATAAATTTGTAAGCTCAAATGTACTACTCTTTTGCATCTTCTGGATGCTTTCAGTGAAACTTTTTACTTCGTCAAAATAAATATAGAAAAATCTTTCCCATCAATCTCTCAAACTACTAATCATGTATCTAGAGTTTACAGGCAAGATGCCCCGAAACCCAATTTTCTTTTTGTAAAAAGAAAAGACGGAATAACCGAAGCACCATTTGCATTTAACATACGCAGGTAAAAAAATTGAAATAATATTCCAAAAGAATCTAGTTTCTCAATTGGAGTACAACGAGAATTGAATCATCGCGATAACAAAATGATAAATCACAAGTAAATCAAAACCAATCTTGACAAAGATTTAAACTTTAAGAACAAAAAAATCTGCATTTGATCATACTACACTAATAATTGAAACGCTGAAAACCAGAAACAAAACTCAAACAAGTATAAATTCAAACCTGTATGGGTAAACCTCAACTGTTTCTGCAGTTAAATTCCATCAAGTACCAAAAAAGGGGGAAAACATTTCACAAGGTATACACTGAATTCTCCTAAAACCCACAACAACTTTTGGAATCAAGATCCAACTTGAATAAGAAATTAAACCAAAAAACAACCTTAAAGAATGGAAAAGAAGGAGAGAGATTTAGGACACGCCTTTAGAACATAGGTAAACTATTGTGAATAACATACAAAGGTTGGATAGTTGGTTCACTTTATAGTGTGTAAACGAATGGGTGAAACATGAGGAATGATAGTGTAGCTGTGATGATGAGTGAGATTCGGATACGCGGAAATGACGATAATAACCCTCATACATTAGCAGGTGCCCAGCTGTCAAACATTAATCTTATTGAGAGCATCCACATATAAGTGTCCTCATATCTACACCTACTAAAATTTGATTCTGGTCAACAGTTTTAACCTTTTTTTTGCTTATTATGAGAATAGCTAAAAGTACCATCTTTTCTACATGTTTTTGACAAATGAAAAGAATTTTATTTTCTTCCTATATAGAAAATATTTGTATTAAAAATTCTCTTTAAGAAGGTGAACTAATGTTATAGATTTTTTTTCTTAATTCTTATTGGGATTTTGAAGAGAATTCTTAGTATACATTTTCATAATCACGCTTCACTTTATTATTTAGGTTTTCAGCAAAAACGTACACGCTTTTCTTTACTCGAAAAAAACAGTTGAATTTGTTATGAGGTTAAGGTCACGTAGAATGATTGACTTGCGAAATAGAGATCAAGTATATATGTAGTTTGGCAAGCGTGTAAAGAACGCCAATAAACACTGAACTCTTCCCTGGCACTAGAAAATCACCCTACTACCCATTCTCTCCTCCGGGAATCTTATAGTATGAAAATCTCACCTAACACCCAAGTAATATCCCTGGGTCTTATTGATCTCCCCTTGCATGGTGCAACTTATACATGGACAAGGGGAGAGGACTTTCTGCAGGCTTCCAGAATTGATAGGTTCTTAATTTCCGCTGAATGGAATGAATTCTTTGGAGTTGTGAAGCAGGTGGCCCTACCAAGGGTTCTCTCCGACCACAGTCCCTTAGCCCTAGAGAGTGGCGATTGGACTTCTGATCCTTCCTACTTCAAATTCGAGAACATGTGGCTGCAGCATGAAGGTTTTCATGATATGGTCAAAAAATGGTGGCAAGGTTATATAGTAAATGGCTCTCCAGACTTTATACTCTCCCAAAAATTAAAATTTTTGAAGAAAGACCTTGTTACCTGGAACAAGGAGGTCTTTGGTAAGCTAAATTCCAGAATCAGTAAAGCCATGGATGATCTTCTGCTGACTGAACAAGCAACTGAAGGAAGGGTCCGGTCTCAAGTTGAAAAGAACAAAATATTGCAATTACAACTAGAGATTCAACAATTAGCAAAGGCAGAGGAAACCTCTTGGAGACAAAAATCGCGGTGTCTATGGTTAAAAGAGGGGGATAGGAATACAAAATACTTTCAAAGAATAGCCAACTCCCACAGGAGATACAACCACATTGACAGATTGCAGGTAGGAGATGACCTCATTGAAGGAAAAGAGCAGGTGAAAGAGGTAATTCTTGACTTCTACCAAGAGTTATACTCTGAAAACGAATCATGGAGGCCTACTGCTTCTTTTGAGGGCCTGGGCAGTTTGAGTTCTGAAGAGAAGAATGCTTTGGAGCAGGCCTTTGAAGAAGAAGAAATATTGAATGCAATCAACTCATGTGCCCCAGACAAAAGTCCAGGGCCAGATGGCTTCTCTATGGGGTTTTATCAGAAGTGCTGGGGAATTATCAAGCAAGATATTTTGGGTGCGCTCAATCACTTTCACAACAATTGCCACATGGTGAAATCTTTTAATGCCTCTTTTATTGCACTTGTCCCTAAAAAGAAAGGTGCGATAGAACTTAAGGATTTTAGGCCTATCAGTCTTATTGGTAGTGTGTACAAAATTTTGGCCAAAGTGCTCTCAGAAAGGCTAAAGAAGGTGATTGGGAATCTAGTCTCTGGTTTTCAGAATGATGCTTTTGTTCAGGGAAGGCAAATCACTGATGCAACACTTATTGCCAATGAAGTTCTAGATTGGAAGCAGAAAAGTGGTACTCCAGGACTGCTTTTTAAACTTGATATTGAGAAGGCGTTTGATAAATTGAGTTGGTCCTTCCTTATTTCAATCCTAAGGCAAATGGGATTTGGAGAGAGATGGATTCGGTGGATCAAGTATAGCTTCTCCACCATAAAGTATTCTGTACTAGTGAATAGAAGTCCTGTGGGTTTTTTCTCTCCCGGTAGAGGCATCAGACAAGGGGATCCCTTATCACCCTTCCTTTTTATTCTGGCTATGGAGGGTTTGAGTAGGATGTTGGAGAAGGCTAAACAACTTCAATGGATAGAAGGCTTTGAGGTGGGCAATGGTTATGGTCCACCAGTCTCGATCTCACATCTTTTATTTGCTGATGACACCTTGGTTTTCTGTGGAGCTAAGAAATCTCAAGTGCAATATCTTAGTCTCACCCTTATGCTCTTTGAAGCATTGTCAGGTCTCCACATCAACATGTCTAAGAGCACTATATACCCTGTAAATGAGGTCCCTGATCTGGAAGACATGGCAGCTATCATGTGTTGCCCTACTGGCTCCTTTCCCACCACTTACTTGGGTATGCCTTTGGGTGCTATGAATAGATCATCTCAAGTTTGGAATGTGATTGTGGAAAAGTTTGAGAGAAGGTTAGCCTCCTGGCAACAACAATACCTCTCTCTAGGGGGAAGATTAACACTCATCAATAGTGTATTGGACAGCATTCCCACCTATTTTATGTCCTTACTCCTTATGCCAGCTAAGGTGAAACAGCGACTTGACAAAATCAGGAGAGACTTTCTCTGGAAAGACAACAACAAGGACCACAAAATTCACCTTGTTAAATGGGCCAAAGTCACTTTGCCAAAACAATATGGAGGATTGGGGATAAAAGACTTGGCCTTACATAACAAGTGTTTGCTATTGAAGTGGCACTGGAGATACAATCAAGAGGCGGCTGGCTTGTGGAAGGAAGTGATCCAAGCAAAGTATGGTAGTGATAGTCATTGGTGCTCTAATAAAGTCAGTACCTCTTATGGCACGGGGGTCTGGAGAGATATAAGGAAACTGTGGGAAATATTCTTCAGTGATGCCTCACTTATGGTGGGAAATGGGGAACATATTCAGTTTTGGAAAGATATTTGGCTAGGAGACACTCCTCTAATGAATGCTTTCCCAAGCATTTTCCAGATTGCATCTCATCCAGACTCAACCATCTTGCAGTACAGGGAAGACAATGTGTGGAATCTGATCCTAAGGAGAAATCTTAATGACTGGGAGTTGGAAGAGGTTTTTAGCCTTATGGCCACCATTCAGACTAGTGCAATCAACAGTCAACGCAGGGACAAACTTATCTGGAGACATAGCAGGGATGGATCCTACACAGTTAAAGCATGCTACCTTCAACAAAGCTCCAAGAAGACCGTAATTGATCAATGGCCATGGAAATTAATCTGGAGAACTAAGTTGCCACCTAAAGTTATTTGTTTCAGTTGGATTACTCTAAAAGACTCTTGCTTGACTCAGAATAATCTCATGAGGAGGAAATTCCAAATAGTCAACAGATGCTACATGTGCTTGTGCAACTCAGAATCTATTAATCACTTGTTCCTTCATTGCACAGTTGCAACAGGCCTATGGAACATGTTCTTCTCATTTTTTGGACTCACTTGGGTCATTCCAAGATCATTGAGAGAGGTTTTTGTGTGTTGGAGTTCTTGGAAAGTTGGGAAGTCCGTCAAGCAGATCTGGTCTTTGGTTCCAGCCTGTATTTTGTGGTGCTTATGGACGGAGAGTAACAAAAGATGTTTTGATGGCACCCCAACTCCCATCTCTACCTTTAAAGCAAGATGTTTGATTACTCTTTTTGGTTGGGGTTAATCTCTCTCCTGTACTTAGTGTCGATTCTTTCCTAGAATTTATCAGCTCCATAGATCTCTGCTGTTAGCTGTTTAGATAGCTTTTTTTTTGCCTTTTTGGGAGCTGATATTTCTTTCTTTTGTAATCTGTGCATCTGCTTGATGCTTTGTTAATGACATTCTTCTTACTTAACCAAAAAAAAAAAAATTTATCCCTTCTCCACAAACCTACCCCTAATTCCTCCCAATATATCTCTTTGGATACCCCATATCTCCATATATCCCTTCCCACCACAATGGATTTCTTCCCGATGTCGTGGGAGTTCATAAAACCAATATTTTGGGGGCAATCAATCACTTCCACTAACACTGCTATATGGTGAGATCATGTAATGCCACTTTCACCTCATTGATTCCTAAGAAGATTGAGGCTATGGAAATGAGAGACTTTAGTCCTATAAGTCTTCTTGGCAGTGTCAATAACATAGTGGCCAGACTTTTAGCAGAAAGGTTGAAGAAGGTAGTTGGGAAACTGGTTTCCAGTCACCAAATGCATTTATCAAGGGAAGACAAGTAATTGAAGCATCCTTAATTGCTACTGAGGTCATGGATTGGAGGATTAAACCAGGAGTCTCTGGATTCATGTGCAAGCTTGATTGAGAAAAGGCTTTTGACAAGTTAAATCGATTTTCTATATGAAGAAAATGGGCTTTGGCACCAAATGGCTTAAATGGATCAGATATTATATCTTCATAGTCAAATACTCAATCTTGATAAGCAAAGGACCAATGGGGGTTTTCTCTCCACATAAATGAATCAGAAAAGCTAAGCCTCTCTCCCCATTTATGTTGATCTTGGCTATGGAAGGACTACGCAAGATGTTGGAAAGGCTAGATAGTTGCAATGGATACATGGATTTAGAGTGGGTTCAAACTCAGGAAACACTTTGACCGTTTCTCACTTACTATATGTTGATGACACTCTAATTTTTTGTGATGCAAAGAAGTCCCAAGTCCTCTAACCTGAATCTTACACTTATGCTTTTTGAAACTTCATCAGGTTTACACATCAACATGTTGAAGAGTATTATCTTACCCCGTTAATGATGTCAATAACACAGAGGAGCTTGCAGAAATTTTGCGGTGCAACATTGCTTCACTACCTAGCACTTATTTAGGTATCCCTTGGGTGACAAATTTAAGTTTGTCATATTTGGAACGGGGTGGTGAAGAAATTTGAGAAAATATCAGAAAATATCATTTACTTGGAAACTTCAATATCTCTCTTTGGGTGGAAGACTTACACTTATCAATAGTATTCTAATTAGTATACCAACCTATTTTATGTCCATATTTCCCATCCTGAACAATGTGCGAGGATCAAGAAACATTTCCTATGGGAAGGTGTTATTTTAAGCTGATTTGAAGTTTTGATGATTTAACAAACTTCTGGATTTAACAAGGTACCTAGTCAAGAAAAGACTGTACGTGAAAAAGACAACATGACAGTTGTCTAAAAGCTACCACAACTGCCAACATGTCTTTTCATAGCAGCAGGCTCAGCCAATGGCTTTGTCCCAAGGGGTTTGTGTCCATTTGATAATAGTCTCTTCTCCAAAAACTCAACATAAGTTTTGGAAAACAAAGTTTTAAATTTTGAAAATTCATAAGCTTACAAAGAAAAAACCATCTTCAAGAAAGAACACTGCTCATACTCAACAAGGGACCTGATGCCTCATGGAGTGCTGAAGCGTCTTTGTTGTATTTTGAGCTTTGTGTTTTGTGTTCTTATATTGTAAATCTACTCCTAAGTTATAAAAGATAGTAGATCGGCTGCTTGTCTAAGTCTTTAGGTTGAGTCGTATTAACTAGAGTTAGTTAGTCGAATCATCTATGTTTTAGTCAAGCCTCCTTACATCATTGTTTTGATGTTCTCTTGGGTAGAGTTGCTTAAGAGTGACAACTAGAGTTAGTTGATGTGTGGGTGCAGTAGAGTTGCTACTTGTTTATGCTCTTATCTTCAAGATCTGAGTTGGTGGCTAGAGTTAGCCTTGTTGGGTTCTTGAAGTCTAGATCAACTAGAGTTAGTTGGTTTAGTGGGCAATAGAGAAATTGCTTAGTTTCCTTTGTAGTAGAGTTGCTACAGTAAGAGGGAAGGGATTAAGAGTTTAATTCCTAGGTTACAAGAGTTTGTAAAGCTCTGTTTTGAGAAATGGAGTTTGGGTTAAGATGTTGTTAGTACAGGTCGTGGTTTTCATCTCCCTTGAGCAAGGAAGTTTCCACGTAAAATCCTTGTGCTTGATGTACTTTGAGTTATTTATTTTCCGCACTATTATTCTGTCGAGGGACCTAGTCCAGTGATCACTGGTTGACGCATACATTCTAACATAAGGCAATAGCAACACTCACAAGTTCCACCTGATAAAATGGGACCAAGTTTTGCTTCCAAAATGCAATGGGGGTCTTGGGGTTAAGATCTGGCAATTCATAACAAATCCTTATGAAATGGCATTAGAGATTTGGCTCTGGTGATGGTAGCCTCATGAAGGATGTGATCATTGCTAAACATGGTAGGAAGTACAACTGGAGTTCTAACACCGTAAATCTGCCTTATGGAGTTGGGCCTTGGAAATATAGTCTCTAAATTCTCTGATGGAATTCCCTTCAAACCTGGGGATGGTGTGTATATCAAGTTCTAGAAGGATTGATGGTGAAACAATACAACTTTCATGGAGGAATAACCCAATTTCTTCAACATTGCTATGGATAAGGACTCCTCAATTGCTCAAAACAGGACCAACAACACTTGGGATGTGCATTTGAAAAGGTTATTGCAGGACTTGCAACTTGGGAGTTTGATCGAAATGTTAGCAAAGGTGGAAGCTCACAATTTTGATGAAAGTAAACCAGATAGGCTAAGGTGGGGAGGCAAAGGTATATTCACAGTGAAAGAAAGATATACACAAGTATCCTAACAAAGTCAAGTACCTGATAAATGGCCATGAAAGCTAGTATGGAAGACCAATCTACCTATGAAGATTAAATGCTTCAGCTGGATCACACTAACCAATGCTTGTCTTACTCTAGACAACCTGAATAGGAAAGCATTGCAGTTGGTCAACAGATGCTATTTTTGCAAGATAGTTCAGGAGAGAGTCAGCCACCTCTTCCTTCACTGCCCATTAGCATATGATCTCAGAAATATGTTCCTATGTTTTTTTAATTGAAGTTGGGTGATGACACAAAGATTCAGAGATGCTCAGACTACAGACAGTTGGCAAGACCATCTGCAAGATCTAGAATCAACACCAATGCTATACAGACTTTTTAAGTTATTAACATTTTTGTTACCTCTTGGACTATAAATTCATTTAGATTGAAAAATCCTCCATTGAATATATGAAAATATTTGAAATACCTTGTTGAGAGACACGTGGGAAATGAAAAAGTCTTAAAATGAATCCATCAAACACAACGAGTTCATGGTGGTTCAAGAAATTCTACAAATATCTAATAATTTAGGTATGAAACTCACAAAACAATGACAGTTTGAAAGAGTTTGAACTATCACACAGCAAAATTTCCATTCATGTACTACCACTTGAAACTCTTTGGAGGAGCTTCTGAAATGTGATCTTAATATAACATGTAATTAAGGGGTATTCTGTAAATACCCAAAAATTTAGATATGAATTTGTTATGAGTTTAAGGTCACACAGATTGATTGACTTGCAAAATAGAGATTATGTATATATGTAGTTTGGCAAGCGTGTAAAGAACGACAATGAACAACCAAAACTCTTCCATGGCACTAGAAAATCACCCTACTACCTATTCTCTCCTCCGGGAATCTTATAGTATTAAAATCTCACCTAACACCCAAGTAATATCCCTTCTCCACAAACCTACCCCTAATTCCTCCCAAAATATCTCTATGGATCCGTCCCCCACATCTCCATAGATCCCTTTCCACCACAATGGATTTCTTCCCGAAGACATGGGAGTTCATAAAACCAATATTTTGGAGGCAATCAATCACTTCCGCTAACACTGCTATATGGTAAGATCATGTAATGCCACTTTCACCTCATTGATTCCTTAGAAGATTGGGGCTATGGAAATGAGAAACTTTAGACCTATAAGTCTTGTTGGCAGTGTCAATAAAATAGTTTGGTTCTTCCCGAAGTCATAAGAGTTCATAAAACCAAATATCTTGGGGAAATCAATCACTTCCACTAGAACTGCTATATGGTGAGATCCTGTAATGCCACTTTCACCTCTTTAATTCCTAAGAAGATTGGGGCTATTAAATGAGAGACTTTAGACTTATAAGTCTCATTGGCAGTGTCAATAAATAGTAGCCAAACTTTTAGCAGAAAGGTTGAAGAAGGTTCTTTGGAAACTGGTTTCCATTCACCAAATGCATCTATCAAGGGAAGACAATAACTTATGCATCCTTAATTACTAATGAGGTCATCGATTGGAGGATTAAATCAGGAGTCCCTGGATTCATGCGCAAGCTTGATTAAGAAAAGGTTTTTGACAAGTTAAATTGATTCTCTATTATGAAGAAAATGGGATTTGGCATCAAATGGCTTAAATGGATCAGATATTGTATCTCCATAGTCAAATACTCAATCTTGATAAGCAAAGGACCAATGGGGGTTTTCTCTCCACATAAATGAATCAGAAAAGCTAAGCCTCTCTCCCCATTTATGTTGATCTTGGCTATGGAAGGACTACGCAAGATGTTGGAAAGGCTAGATAGTTGCAATGGATACATGGATTTAGAGTGGGTTCAAACTCAGGAAACACTTTGACCGTTTCTCACTTACTATATGTTGATGACACACTAATTTTTGGTGATGCATAGAAGTCCCAAGTCCTCTAACCTGAATCTTACACTGATGCTTTTTGAAACTTCATCACATCAACATGATGAAGAGTATTATCTATCCCCGTTAAAGATGTCAATAACACAGAGGAGCTTGCAGAAATTCTGTGGTGCACCATTGTTTCACTTCCTAGAACTTATTTAGGCATCCCCTTGGTGCCAAATTTAAGTTTGTAATATTTGGAACAGGGTGGTGGAGAAATTTGAGAAAATATTATTTACTTGGAAACTTCAATATCTCTCTTTGGGTGGAAAACTCACACTTATCAATAGTATTCTAGATAGTATACCAACCTATTTTATGTCCCTGTTTCCCATCCCAAACAAGGTGCCAGGATCTGGAGACATTTCCTATGGGATAGCAATAGCTGCATTCACAAGTTCCACCTGATAAAATGGGATAAAGTTTTGCTTCCAAAATGCAATGGGGCCTTGGGGTTAAGAACTGGAAATTCATAACAAATCCTTACTTATGAAATGGCAATGTGATCATTGCTAAACATGGTAGGAAGGACAACTAGGGCTCTAACCGTAAATCTGCCTTATAGAGTTGGGCCTTGGAAAATAGTCTCTAAATTCTCTCATGGAATTCCCTTCAAACCTGGGGATGGTGTGTATATCAAGCTCTAGAAGGATTGATGGTAAAACAATACAACTCTCATGGAGGAATATCCCAATATCTTCAACATTGCTTTGGATACGGACTCCTCAATTGCTCAAAACAGGACCAACAACAGTTGGGATGTGCATTTGAAAGGTTTTTTTTTGAGAAAGAACTAAGGAGTTTGATGGAAATGTTAGCAAAGGTGGAAGCTCATGGTTTTGATGAAAGTAAACTAGATAGGCTAAGGTAGGGAAGCAAAGTTATATTCACAGTGAAAGAATGATATACACAAGTATGTTAACAAAGTCAAGTAGCTGATAAATGGCCATGGAAGCTAGTATGGAAGACTAATCTACCTATGAAGATTAAATGCTTCAGCTGGATCACACTAAACAATGCTTGTCTTACTCTAGACAACCTTAATAGGAAAGCATTGCAGTTGGTCAACATATGCTATTTTTGCAAGAATATTCGGGAGAGAGTCAGCCACATCTTCCTTCACTGCCCCCTTTAGCATATGATCTCTGAAATATTTTCCTATGTTTTTTTACTTGAAGTTGGATGATGCCACAAAGATTAAGAGATGCTCATATGTCTTCGATTCTACAGGCAGTTGATAAGACCATCAAAAAGATCTGGAATTTGATTCCTTCTATAATATTTTGGTGTATCTGGACCGAGATGTTTTGATGGTTCCTCAACTCCCACTTCCACTTCCACTCATGCACTTGAAGCCAAGCGTCCAGTCAACCTTTTTTGCTGGACAATGTAGTCCTAGCATCTAATATTGAACAGTTTCTGACTTTCATTAGCACTCTAGTTTTAGAGCGAGCCAATGTATAGGGGCTTAAAATTCTCTTTTTGTATTTGTGAGTTTTGTCTCTTTGTCATTATGCCCATGTAATTGTGCATCTACTTGATGCTTTAATTAATGGTGAAAATCATTTACAATCCGTTAACTTTGTTTTAAGAATCAAACTCTCCGCTCAATTTTGAACAATAGACATTCTTACCCCCTTATCCTATGCAATGTCTATTTCCCTCAACATTTTCAATTATTCATCTATGTAATACTTTTTTTATATTATAATATTTTATTTTTTAACCTCGATATTTTACCGATAGTTTAAATAATTTTATACCTTATTATAGACTTGTATTTAAGTTCATTATCATTTTAAGTAAAAAAAATCGTGTTATGAATTTGTCACAGAATTTGACGCTATTTTTTTATGATTGTTATTTTAATTCTACATGCATTAAATGTTTATGTGTGCATGAGTTTAGTGTTTACTTACTCTCTCTTATATTCTTTTTCTATATAGATAAATAAATTTTGATTGTCATTAATGAAATATTTTCAAAATTATAATTTAAAATTTATTTAAAATATAAATAGGTAATCATTTAGGAATTTAATCATTATAAAATGTATCTCTATTTTTATTAATTATTTTCTTACATAATCTATATTGGAATATGTTTATAAGGTTACGACTAGAGCCGTCAATATGGGCTAGGCCTGTTGGGCCGGCCTGGCCTAACCCGAGATTTAATAGGGCTGGGCTAAAATTTTTGGAGCCCATTTAAAAAAAGGGCTTTTTAGCCCGGCCTGAATAAGCCTGCTGATTTGTGAGGCTTGAGAAATATAGGTAGGGCCGTCCCGTGGACTAATACAAATTAATTAAAAAATATAATATAATATTAAAATTTAAAATTAAAGAGATCCAAACTCAAAATCTATTTAAAGTTTTTTAGGAAATCACTAAGTATAAAAGTTGCATCCACCATGAAAATGTCCAAACACTTGTTGCTACTCGAAACTGGTTACATGGTTTTTCTCAAACTGGTAATATATTTTTGTGTACATTTAAATATTATAATTCTCAATTTAGTTATTTTTTAATATTTAACTAATTGAAACCGCATATAAATTGCATATGAAAATGAAGATGTTAAGACAACCTTCCCACAAGTTGATTCAGATATGCTTGATGAAGATGATCATGAAGTGTTAGATACGCCATAGGTTTCATGAAGT
>NW_006239079.1:519024-553899 GCF_000226075.1 Solanum tuberosum | reverse complement strand
ACAGTTAGGTTAATATTTCTATTTAGATATTTATACTTTTACTTGAAAAAAACTTAATAAATATTATAAAGATAATTTTATTTGTGGATTTGATTAACAAGTAGTAACATTAACACCATGTAATATTGTTTTGTCGATATTTATGATAATATTTTTAAATTATAATTTATAATTTAATTTAATAATTATAAAAAAATATATAACTTTTAAAAAAGTGGGCTGGCCCGGCAAGCCTGTAGCCCACGTGCTTGTGGGTTGGGCCGATTGTTTTCTGGCCCACACCAAAAATGGGCTAGCCTGGCCTGGCCCGTAAAATGTCAAAGCCTGTATAGGTTAGCCCGGATGGGGTGGGCTAGCCCATATTGACAGCTCTAGTTACGACTTTCTGTTATTTTCACTAGATATTAAAGCTTTGATTATTATTAAAATACTTCTTATTCTACTCATTTATTTAATTATAGAACATCATTAACATAAACAATGAATTAGTTATTCTCGCTTTTTTTTTAGATAAGGGTAACTTAGTACTTCTCACTTTTTTCTTATCTCAAAATATTTTCTATAAGTAATTTGTTACATAGATTTTAAAAAAATATACCATGATTTTAAAGAAGTAAAAAACTGATAAAGGTTGATAATGTAACGGTAAAATAGACATTTAAAAATATCAATTGATATTTGGGGAGAATGTCTATTGTTCAAAGTTGAGGGGTAGTTTGATTTTTGAAGCAAAGTTGGGGGTGTAATGATATTTTTTTAACATGTTGTAATGGAAAATTGTTAACTTTTGAAATTACTTGAGCTCACCAAGATTGGCCTTGGATATTTTCTATATTAGATCATGAAACTACACATGCTAGTGTAGGCGTAGAACCAACCTTAGGTTTGGAACTATGACAAAGTGCCCCATGAGAGGGTATTGTGCTTTCTTGGTAGTATTAGTGATATCTCTCGATTGATATTAGAATATATCTTGATTGATTTTTCATTACGTAGTATCTCATTAGTGATTTAGTTTCTATTATGATTAGGAGAAGATCACAATACTTTATTAGTTGATTCTTTCCTTATTTGTTGTTTACTCTCTTGTATAAATACACATACATAATAATAAAATAAACACTTCTCTCCAACAGTAAAGTCTATATGGTATCAAGAACCTAAAAGCATCACTGCATTTTTTTTTTCTTCCTGAACATTTGTGTTTTCCTGCTGCCAATAACAATGGTTTCAACCAATTACTCTGCTGAGAACACCTCAACCACACCTTCTCCAGTAGTTGTACCAAATTCTCCCACGATTCTCACCATAAATAACAATGAGCAGTTGATCAATATCAACATTGTTGCTAGGCACCTCTAAAGCTCAACAATACAAACTATCAGTCATGGAAATACCAATGGGAAACCATCCTCACTACATATGATTTCCTCCACTTTATTGAACAATCACCAAGTTCAACCACACCTTATTTGTTGTTTACTCTCTTGTATAAATACACATACATAATAATAAAATAAACACTTCTCTCCAACAGTAAAGTCTATATGGTATCAAGAACCTAAAAGCATCACTGCATTTTTTTTTTCTTCCTGAACATTTGTGTTTTCCTGCTGCCAATAACAATGGTTTCAACCAATTACTCTGCTGAGAACACCTCAACCACACCTTCTCCAGTAGTTGTACCAAATTCTCCCATGATTCTCACCATAAATAACAATGAGCTGTTGATCAATATCAACATTGTTGCTAGGCACCTCTAAAGCTCAACAGTACAAACTATCAGTCATGGAAATACTAATGGGAAACCATCCTTACTACATATGATTTCCTCCACTTTATTGAACAATCACCAAGTTCAACCACACCTTATTTGTTGTTTACTCTCTTGTATAAATACACATACATAATAATAAAATAAACACTTCTCTCCAACAGTAAAGTCTATATGGTATCAAGAACCTAAAAGCATCACTGCATTTTTTTTTTCTTCCTGAACATTTGTGTTTTCCTGCTGCCAATAACAATGGTTTCAACCAATTACTCTGCTGAGAACACCTCAACCACACCTTCTCCAGTAGTTGTACCAAATTCTCCCATGATTCTCACCATAAATAACAATGAGCTGTTGATCAATATCAACATTGTTGCTAGGCACCTCTAAAGCTCAACAGTACAAACTATCAGTCATGGAAATACTAATGGGAAACCATCCTTACTACATATGATTTCCTCCACTTTATTGAACAATCACCAAGTTCAACCACACCTTATTTGTTGTTTACTCTCTTGTATAAATACACATACATAATAATAAAATAAACACTTCTCTCCAACAGTAAAGTCTATATGGTATCAAGAACCTAAAAGCATCACTGCATTTTTTTTTTCTTCCTGAACATTTGTGTTTTCCTGCTGCCAATAACAATGGTTTCAACCAATTACTCTGCTGAGAACACCTCAACCACACCTTCTCCAGTAGTTGTACCAAATTCTCCCATGATTCTCACCATAAATAACAATGAGCTGTTGATCAATATCAACATTGTTGCTAGGCACCTCTAAAGCTCAACAGTACAAACTATCAGTCATGGAAATACTAATGGGAAACCATCCTTACTACATATGATTTCCTCCACTTTATTGAACAATCACCAAGTTCAACAACCACACCTTTTCATCAACGACAAGACCATCTCATCCGGAGTGCCATTTGCCTCTATATCTTCTGATATTGTTCCCTTTGTCATTGTTGACAAATTTTCACGTGCTCTCTAACAAAATCTGGCAGCAACCTATGTGAAGCCATCACATGCTCGTATAATGCGTCTTAGAGAATCTCTAAACAAAATGAAAAGGGTAACCTCTCAATTACTTCATATCTGAAGAAGATCAAACAAATTTGCAGCACTTTAGCCTCTGCTGGCATCCAAATTTCAATGGATGAGCTCTTCCTTCATGCTCTTCATGGACTTACAGCTGAATATGACACTAACATTGCAGCTCTACATGCCCAAGAAACTCTAGTGACATCTGAAGAGCTTCATGTGAAGCTCCCCACGTCTTTTTCTTGGATACTCACAAAATCAAAGTGTTTACCTTTGTTTTGTTCCTATGAAGTCTAGACTAGATTATGTCTCCAGGCACAAGGACTTTCTGGAGCATCATTTTCCATACTCATCTATGGAAATTAAGGCCAATCACCTTGGGTCTAACACTGTTGATATATGGGTTCTCTCTCATCATATTATTCCATTTACATCAAGCCTATTTGGTAACTCCTCCCATTAGATCTACAACATCGAATTCAGGAAGTACATCTCTTGAGGCCGCCACCAATAATCACTTTTCATCAGAAGAGCCTGAGAAATCCATCACATTTTTCCCAGGTATATTTTCTTCCACCTTTTCTTCTACTTCTGCTTCCTCATCGTCATCATCAGTACCAACCCCTTCCACTTCTCCATTCCTTCTTTTGTCCCTATACCAAATCATCCCATGGTTACCCGTTCTAAAAACAATATTAGTAAGCCAACTCAAAAACTTTATCTCAATGCTACTTTATCTCCTCAAGCCAAATCATCCCCTGTTGCACAACCTTCTAAATTACAAATCACTTCCTCAAATACCCATAGCAAACCCAAGCCTACCAAATCCTTGATTTCTTTCAATTCAATACCCAAACCTATTTAACCTAGGAATATTAGCAAAGCATTAAAAGATCCTAAATGGCGTGCTGCTATGAAAAAGGAATTATCGGCTCTTAAAGGTCAAGGCACATGGTCTCTTGTACCAGCAAATCCTCATGCTAAACCTGTCGAGTCTAAAGTGGGTTTTTCGTGTTAAAAACAATTCTAATAGAAGTATTAACTACTATAAAGCCTGACTTGTTGCTAAAGGTTTCTTGCAACATCAAGGTGTTGATTATGGTGAAACACATTCTCCAGTACCAAAGCATACCACAGTGCGTTTTATTCTCTCATTGGCTGCCTCATTTGATTTGCAACTTCATCAATTAGATGCTAACAATGCCTTCTTGCACGGTACTCTAATTGAAGAAGTTTATATGTCTCAACCTCCTGGGTTTGTGAATGAGACATACCCCACTCATGTTTGTCAGCTTCACAGAGCAATTTATGGGCTTAACCAGGCTCCACGAGCAGGGTATGAGGAACTCAAATCCTATCTTATTTCATGTGGATTTTGCCACTCTCAGTTAGATCATCACTTATCTATTTATGCTAAATCTGGAGTTATGCTCTATCTCATTGTCTATTTTGATAATCTAATTATCACGGGTAATCATCAAAGTTCGGTGGAAGATTTTATTGGGTGTCTTTCTAATCATTTCTCTATTAAAGATCTTGGTGATTTGCATTTTTTCTTGGGTGTTCAAGTTATTCGCTCACCTTCTGAAATTTTCTTAAGTCAGTAGAAGTATATCTATGAAATCTTAGACTGAGCAAACATGGTTGAAGCTAATCCCATGTGCACACCAATGGCAAGCAGATCTTGTCCCATAAGTAGTGATGGCTCTTTACTTAAGGATCCTAAAGAATATCAGAGTATAGTTGGAAGTTAACAATATCTTCACCTTACTAGACCGAATGTTGCCTTTGCTGTAAGTAAATTGTCTTAGTTTACAAGTGCTCCAACGACTACACATTGGGTTATGGTCAAACTAGTTCTTCGCTACCTTGCTAGCACATCTACTAATGGTTTGTTTCTTTGCAAAGGCAAGTCACTAAATACGCATGCCTTCTTCGACGCAGAGTGGGCAGGTCATCGTGAAGATCGCTCCTCTACTACACCATACATTGTGTTTTTAGGCTCCAATCCAATCTCATGGAGTTCAGAGAAGCCAAGTATTGTTGCTCGCTCATCCACAGAAGCTGAATATCGGGCTATTGCTTCAGTGTCAGCTGAAATTTGTTGGGTCCGTAATTTTCTTCAGAAGTTATCTGTTTTTCTCAAGGAACCACTAGTTATCTACTGTGACAACCTTGGTGCTACCTATGTGTGTGCTAAACCAGTTTTTCATTCCAGAATGAAGCACATCGAGATTGACCATCATTTTGTTCGAAATCTCTGCCAACAAGGCCTGCTACGTGTTTCTCATGTTTCATCCCGAGACCAGTTGGTTGATCTTCTTAACAAGCCGCTTTCAAAAGCTCCATTTGAAGCACTAAGGTCCAAGATTGGTATATCAGACTGATCTACCATCTTGCGGGGGCATATTAATGATATCTCTGGATTGATATTAGGATTGATATTAGGATATATCTTGATTGATCTTCCATATCTTAGTATCTCATTAGTGATTTAGTTTCTATTATGATTAGGAGATCACAATACTTTATTAGTTGATTCTTTCCTTATTTGTTGTTTACTCTCTTGTATAAATACATATACATATTAATAAAATAAACACCTCTGTCCAGCAGTTAAGTTTATAGCTAGCATGGGTGAGTCGATTCGTGTGGCACAACGATGAGACGACTTGAGTAAGTAGGGTATATGACAATAAGTACATAGCCTAGTTGTTTTCAAGTTGTGTCTGTGATAGAGTGGTACTCCCTGTAAATTAAAAAAGTTTCTTTATTTCATAAGGCTTGGTGCTTAAAAATTGGTTAGGAACATGTTTTTTTTATGACCAGTTAGGAACATGTTTTACTTATTGTACTATCTCTTCGACTCAATCATTAATTGATATAATGTTCCTTTCTATATCAATTTTATATAAAAGAATAGTATGATAGTTCTTTAGGACTGCAAATGCTGAGCCTTACCAAAAGTATCTACAGAGATGTGGAGTTTTCCTTTGGTTACTCATATAGCATTCAGGAATGAAACTCTCTGCCTAGTGCATTTTTCTTTTAAAGAGTGTTGGTTAAAGAACGTATTCATGCTTTGGTTTTAAATTGTTCAACATGCTTTGGTTTTAAATTGTTCAAATGACGATGTTTTTAAATTCCAAAAGATTTCCGCATGTATCTATTGAGCATATAGATGAGCTCTCTTGTATGGTTTGGTTCGTTCGGGTTAGGTAGAGCATCAAGTGCCGGTCACGTGGATTCCGGGGTGTGATGCTAAAGAGTGTATTTGGTATGGAGGAAATTATTTTTCAGAAAATGCTTTCCAATTTTTCTATGTTTGATTGATCAAAATGTTTTGGGAAACATTTCTCCAAGACAAAAGTTCCTTAAAATAAGGAATATAACTTACGTAATGGAAGCAAGGAAAACAAGTTCTATAAGTGACACTCCACGTCAAATGTCTCCTCCCTACCCACCCAACACTCCAATCCCTACCCCTTCACCATCCCACCTAAGCCACCCCCCATCCCCATCCCATATAATTTTGCTAGTCTAAGGGTTCACACACTTCCATTTCGAGGTTCCAACAAATGCTATGAAGCTTACCACCTGATATGTCCTTCAGCCCCTGGTATAGTATGCATCAAGATGATTTGTCTTGCAGCATATGAAGGGAAGGAAACATTCATAACGGCGACACCCTGAGATTCAAGGGATTATACCTAATCCCATCAAGATTCCACGATCTTCTCGCATAAAACGACGAAGACATGTGTAGGGTTAGGGAGGTTGGCCAGTTGAGTCAATCCAATATTTATTTGAATCCCTTAGTTGTACCCATCTAACCTTTTATTTAAATACAATATTACACTCTAAATCTGACAATTGCTCAACATCCATTCATCAAGCAATTTTCATTACAGTTCCAAATTCCATTTTATTACTCAGTTCTGTAATTAGTGTCATACACACAAGTTTACACATTTTACAGGACCTTTAACTCAAGAAGCAATACATTCTTAAAGTTGTCAAATTGCAAGAGATCTCACCTCATCCACTTTCCAGAGGCCCTCTTCATACTTATACCACCTCATCAGCCCTTCATCATTTCGAGTGCGCTGACACATGATGCATGAGTCACTCATGCAAGTTAGGAATTTGCATAACCTAGATGCTTTTTCAAGGATTAATTCATCAAGCTCAGTCAGAATTTTCTTTGGTGCAGGTGGAGGAAGGTCTTCAATAACTATGCAATTAGATATGTTGAGCACTTCCAACTTTTTTAACCCGTCCAAGATAGTAACCAAGACACTTTTAGATAACACTGTGCACCTCACACTCAACACTTTCAAGTTTGGAAGAAATGATACCAGTGTAGATGCAAAGAGCATATCACAGGGCCCCAAAATCTTGAGCTCAGCAAAAATTTTGCAACTCATTGCAATTTCCTCCATGACAAATGGAGGATTCACTATACTAGGCATCATCAGTGATTCAAGATCTTCCCACATACGAATAGCCCTGCAAATTCCTGTCTTTTCTATTCTGTTCCAAGCAGGCATAACAAGACGTTTAAGACGAGGACACCTGAAAAAGACGCAATTTAATTAACAGTTTTCTTCATTCTCACAATAAATTTTGCATCTCCTGAATTTGAATAATGGAAAATCATAGGGCATCTGAGATGTTAGATACCTGAACTCTGGAATGATGCTTGCTGTCGGTTTCTTGATTTAAGTTATAGTACAATAGAAAGTTGAAGGTTTATAGGGGGAATACCTCTCAGCTGTATAAGTCAACTGGTCGTTGCAGACATACAAATTGTAATGGAAGATCAATGTTAGTATGTTTCCACAACTGAGGTTCAAGCAAATCTTTAGGAGGCAGGTCAATGTTTTATCAGACTGAGTCCACATATACGTACGGCTCTCGCGGCGTTTGATGAAGTTTGATTTTAGTACCGACAAGTCCAGCGTCTTCTAGAGAAGTTGATCACAACAAGCCAATCGCCACGCACTACAAACATGAGCAACTCCAGCAGACAGCTCAAAACGGTCAAAGAACGTGAGTATCTTCAACAAGATATCATTATCAAGGTCCTCCCATCTCCTTACAGGAAAATCTCCTTCCTCCATCACAAAAAACTTCAATTTCCTGAACTCCTGTAGAAACAAGAAAGGTTATTACTTCTCTAGATCCATGAAGAATATTTGAATTCCTGACAACAAATTAATGTTGCTGATTGCCATTTTGTATTCTTGTGAATATACTCAGACCATGAAGCAGAAAAGTTAAGCCTTGCAATATGAAGAAGCATAAAAGAATGTACAAATACATCTGAGGAGCACTGGGATTCCAAAAAGTGAAGAAACTAGGAAAATTTGAACTGGAACTTAAGTTGGTCATAGAAAACGAGAGAGAACTAAGTTCTTGCTGCAATAGCTGTCGGAAGTATCACATTTTGGATAAATATTGACATTACTGAAAGCAAAATGATACAAAAAGGAGGACGTAGCATCGATTTGCACATAAAAGTCCCTTGAGAGGAAAATTCAGTGTCCTTAGATTAGAATGGAAAAGCTGAAGACTTGTTATATATTTTGAAGAACAAGACAAGAACAAAGAGAACTGGGGAATGGGACAAGTGTCTGCGGAAAAAGATGCATATAGTTTCCAACAGCAATGATCTATATAGCCAACCCCGACTTGTTTGGGATTGAGGTGGAGTTGCACTTTACAACAGCAATGATTCAAACTTAAACTAGTTGAGGTCGGCTATAGGAACACTCAATATCCATTCCGCTCCATTTGGAATAGTTTCATTCCAATACTAAGATAATTGATTATTAAGGATTCTCTATTACTGACTTTTACTTGATAAAACAAAAATGGTTATAAGGCACTGTTCAAAAAAAGAAAATGCTCTCAGGCACGAAAACCAAAAATCTTCTCTCTTCTACTTCCTAGGAGGGAGAAACATCTTTTCTTGACACTTTTCCGGCACTTCTTACCGGAAAACCTCTCTCTCACCTTCCTGAGTTATCACCTTCTGTGGTTACTCTCTTCCTTTTTCCTTCTTTGAGCATTTCTCTCAGCCAGAAACTATATTTTAAAGGATGGAGGACAATAGGATCTATTTCAAGGTTTAAGTCATTCGATATTACTAGGTGGGAAAATGACAAGTCTGAATGGTATGAATGGGTGGAAAGGAGTAGGAAAATGATGCGAAGGTCCGCTGTGAGCAGAAAAGCTATGGAGTGGATATGCTTTTGTATGAAAAGAGGCCTCGAAAGATCAGAAGATCAGGAGATGGAGATTTTTTTTAACCTCAAAGGCATCTCCTGGACCATGCCCAAGAAGGTCTCAGGCTTTGAAGAGTTGGGAGGCAACAGGGGTGAATGCAAAGGACAGAAACAGATGGAGAATCAACCCTGCTAGTAGATGGTGGACTATTTGGAAAGAAAGGAATTCTAGGTGTTTTGAGAGCATAGAAAACGATGTCCTGAAAGTCAAGTTAAACTGCATTTTATTGGTTATGTTTTTGGTGTAATCAAGTATACTCCAATGACACTGTATCGGTAATTGATGTTTTAGACTCAATGTAGACCGAAAACAGTGGAAAAGGAGACATTTGTATATAATGGTTTCAGTACAAGGGTTGTACTGTTTTGTGATATAATACAAAGTTACCTATTTCAATAAATAGACAAAAAAAAAGGATTCTTTATTACCTATTTCAAAAAAAAGACAAAAAAAGGATTCTTTATTACTAATTACCTGTTAAAAAAAAGGATTCTCTATTACTTAAGGTTATCTATATTTTCTACCAAAATGCAAATTAGTAATGAACAAAAAGGACTCCTGGCAAACAACATACTAATTTAAGTGTAGCAACATTAAAAAAACCTTATCCTATCCATTGGAATTACTATGGATCTTGTGCTTCATTTATATTTTGTTGTTTGCTAATTCAACAAGAATCTCAAGAACTTATAAGTCCTTTAAGACAACTTTGTCCATGTGATTGAATTGTTTACCTCGTCCATTAACATTCAACCATCATAGTGTCACACCGGTGCATCTGAACTTCTAATTGTAGGCATTTCCAAACTACAATTCAGGGACTTCTTTACTTTTATCTTCTACAGGTGCTTTTTGTACCTTGTCATAATCATCACTTATTTTGTCTAGTTTTGTATGACCACACACAGTCATACCATTCACATTTTTACAACACTCATTTTTTTGATATATCGGATCTCAAACACCCAACACTCGCGCCATAAATCATCATTGGTCTCACAACTGTCTTATAAAACCTATCTTTCACGCTGGTATGTATCTCCATATCGCATACCACTCCTCCATTTCAACTACAGGGCTTTAAATTATGTGTTGCATCTTCGTCGATCAGACTATCACAATTCACTCCATTGATGTGGAAACACAACCTAGACACATGAATGATCTATGTGAACTCACTTTGATGATCTCAGGACCTGATTTAAGAAGTGGTGTGACATTATGTCTAGAGATTGAATAGAGAAATGGTATTACTGTTTATCCTTACAGTAAGGAATTGATAAGAGAAATGGTATCAAGTATTTTGCAATGTCCCCAAATAAAGTGTCATATAAATTGGGAGAATTAGAGTGTTGATAACAAGTCTTCAACAACATAACCAATAATAGTTAGTAGCGGGATCTGTTCTAAATTGAAAGCTAAACTAGCAAGTAAAACTGATGAATTGGCAATCCTCTTCCAACAAAAGCTCGAAAAAACAACTAATTTTAGATTAAAACTTAGCATCTAAAAGCACAAAAAAAAACATGGGACTTGAGTCCTACATTGATACAGAAATGTGTTGATGTGGGGCTTATATAATCTTGGGTTCTCCCATTTCAATAGCTACCTTTTAGGGTGTTATTCTCCCTGAGTTATTCAAAGGGTATGAAATCCACCCACTACCCTTCCTACTCATCTTGCTATGAATGGTGATGCAGGTATTGCAGTGTTCCCTCGGGACTAGCTGTTTTTGTCGCACGTTTACTAAAGCATTCTCTTGCTCAACTTTTTCAGTGATGTCTGTGATTTCTCATTAAAGGTAAGATTATTAATATCCTACCTTATACAGTATATCCCTCCAACCCAATAGCCATACATTTTTCAATTGCCTTCCAAATAAAGTAAGGAAATTTAATCCTGAGATTTTGTTAGGCTGTTCTCCTAAGCCCTAATTTTCTTTTCATGAATTTGGAAGCTCAAATGTTTTTCTCTTTTGCATCTTCTGGATGCTTTCAGTGAAACTTTGTACTTTGTCAAAATAAAAAATAAAAAATATTTCCCATCAATCTCTCTAACTACTAATCATGTATCCAGAATTTATAGGTTAGATGCCCCAAAACCCAATTTTCTCTATGTAAAAAAAAAGACGGAATAACCAAAGCACCATTTGCATTTAACATATGCAACTAAAACAAGCTGTAATAATTTTCCAAAAGAAGCAACGTTCTCGATTGGAGTACAACGAAAAATGAATCGTCGCAATAACAAAATGATAAATCACAAGTAAATTAACACCAATCTCAACAAAGATTTAAACTTTAAGAACAAAAAGATCTGCATTTGATCATACCATACTAATAATTGAAATGCTGAAAACCAAGAAACAAAACTCAGACAAGCATAAATTCAAACTTGTATGGGCAAAACTCAATTGTTTCTGCAGTTAAATTCCATCAAGTGCCAAAGAAGGGGGAAAACGGTCCACAGGGTATACACTAAATTCTCTTAAATGAAAAGAACTAAGCAGGCCCAGACATCAGGGGAAAGTTGTTTTGGGCCAACAACTCTTGTGGGCCAAAAAGACAGACAATTCTGAAACCCATTTAGGTTTTAATGAGAAGGAACGAGAGGACCGAATTAGAGACATAAATGGGCTTTCAGCCATTAAGTCTTTAGCCTCTCAGTTCCTGGAAGCAGTCAAAGCGTGGGAGAATTCAACAGAGGATGTAATAAAGGAGAAGATGGCAGGAGAAAGAGTAGCAGGTGAGAAGAACCACATGCAAACACAAAAATCAAAACAGATCATTGAATTGAGTAGCATGAGTGAGCATTCCGAAGAAGAGATTACGACCAAAGATTTTAACCAGACGGAACTACAGCTGCAACAAATCCTTGATGCTGAACCAATGGCTATGCAGAACTTGACAGAGGAAGATCTGGCTGAAACCGAGGCATCAAATTGGGTTAATTCACATATATTGGAGTTGAGCAACACGTATGGGGTAGCATTTGAAGGATTTGAGAAGGAAACACTTGCACTACTCATGAGAATCAATGGAAGGAAAACAGAGCTTGATAACAAGAAGCAGGGGAAAGCTATTACCACCCCAAAAAGTAGGGGCATAGGTAAGAATGAATTGAAGAAGCTTCAACGTAGTCTTAACAAAGAGGTTGAAGGTGCTAGAAACAGGGGGAGGGTTCTAAATCTGACCTTTAAATGAATATTAAACTGATCACATGGAACGTGAGGGGTCTTAACAACAACACTAATAAGAACCTTTTTTGATAAAGACAACACTAATAAGAACCTGGTTAAGACGTGTTTGCAAAAATGGAAAGCGGATGTGGTTTGCCTACAGGAAACCAAGGTGAATAAGGGGATTGCATATCAACTATGGTCTTGCAGATGGGTGAAACTCGGGTTCATTGAAGCAGATGGAAGCAAGGGGGAGTTACTTCTTATGTGGGACAGTAGAGTATGGACAGGCACTAAGGTGGAGGAAGGGACCTATTCAATCACTTACAAATTTGAGTCTACACATAATTACTTTCCCTGGTATTTCACTGGAGTATATGCCCCACACAGAAGAAACGAAAAGTTAGAGTGTTGGGAAGAGATGGCTGCAATGAAGGAGTTGTGTGGAAGACCGTGGGTCACAGGTGGAGATTTTAACACTGTGAGGCACATGGTGGAAAGAAGGGGGTACAACAGAGTCACAACGTCATGAATGATTTCTCTAGATGGATTGAAGAATTAGAGCTACATGATCCTTGTCTAATAGGAGGAAAATTCACCTGGTTCAGAGGAAGTAACCACCAAAGTGCAGCTGGACCCCATTTGAAAAAGAGAAGGCTCACAACAGTCCATTATTATTTGGATTTAGGCTCAATAGTGTTATGAATGGGCCTAGACCAGTATTGACAAAGCAGCCCAAAGCCGAATTAAAAGGCTATGTGTGGGATCCGGGTTGATAAATAGAGACTTGGGAGAGCAAAATAGGTTTATGCAAATTATGTGAAGCTTTGGCTTTCTGATCCTCTCATCTCCTTTCTATGGTCTAGAATCTCATCCCCTTCTAGTTACCTTCTTCTATGTTATCTATCTACAATTAGTGTGTTGTTACTTTGTTGTGGGTATTATACGTTGTAACTTGTATTCCGTAATAACAATATATATATCAGTGTTTGTGTTGAAAATTGAGTTTGTTACATTGGTGCTTTCATCCAGAGGTTTCTCATGGAGGACCAAAGACTCAAGGCTCTCATCAATGAATCCATTAAGGAGGCGAAAGAGTCATTTTCCAAAGATATTGCAGACATTCGCCATATGTTACAGGAGGTTACCGGAAAGTTCGTTCCGGCAGGGCCTCACATTCGAGATCCAACAATGGAGGTTGCTCGTCCTCATCACGGGAAAGACACTCTTGAAGCCCCCACACTCCGTCATAGGCCAGCTCCGGTGGAACTAGGACGATTTCGTGGTGAAAATCCAGAGGCGTGGATTTTCCAAGCTGAATGCTATTTTGATTTTTACGGAATCGTAGAAACGCACAAGCTAACCTTGGCATCCTTTTATCTCAACGGTGAAGCTTTGGAATGGTATCAATGGTTGTTTTGCAACAAACAACTGGCTGGCTGGGACCATTTTGTGGACAAATTGCTGATTCGTTTTCGCTCCCGTACTAGGGACAAACAACGCGAGTTCTTACCCATTCCCAGAAACAAGAATCATAGGGCAGTGGAGTACTCTCAGGCGGTTAGTCCATCGTTGGTTAATATTGAGACTTTGGGTCCCATGTTGGACTCCAAATATGACTTGAAGAACAACCCAAACGGCTATGCCTGCAAGGTGTTCGCTGAAATGCCCGATAAGAAAATTGACATGGAAGTCGAACATCCAGTGATAACTGATTCAACAAATCTGGCATCCCATATGTTTGATGAAAATTTTCAAACAGTTTCTGCATTTAAGGGAGAGTACGGTGAGCTTATCATGTTTGATAATAATTGTCTTGCACTACCTTGTTTGCCTTCGATTTTTAGTCGCACCCAACTTATGGGAAGATCTATATTTGATTACTTCAAGGAATTCGGTCATGCTAACCTCCCATTATCGTTGTATCGATTTCCACCTGATCATTTCGGGTTCAGCTTTCCATTTGATCCTGGTTCTAGTTTGAAAGTTGGAGTCGCGCTGTGATAATTTGGAGCAATGTACTGCTCATCGGTAAAGTTGCAAGAGAACTGCCTACACCTGCTTCTAACTTGCTGATGTTAGTATGTATAGCTTCCTTAATAGCTCCAATGAGAATCCTCACAATGATATCAAATTGGTACTACTTGAACCTTGAGGACAAGGTTCTTATTGGGGCTGAAGGTATTGTTATGAATGGGCCTAGACCAGTATTGACAAAGCAGCCCAAAGCCGAATTAAAAGGCTATGTGTGGGATCCGGGTTGATAAATAGAGACTTGGGAGAGCAAAATAGGTTTATGCAAATTATGTGAAGCTTTGGCTTTCTGATCCTCTCATCTCCTTTCTATGGTCTAGAATCTCATCCCCTTCTAGTTACCTTCTTCTATGTTATCTATCTACAATTAGTGTGTTGTTACTTTGTTGTGGGTATTATACGTTGTAACTTGTATTCCGTAATAACAATATATATATCAGTGTTTGTGTTGAAAATTGAGTTTGTTACAAATAGTCCCTACTCTCTCGAAGGTCTACCTATGTATGAAGGAAAATTTGTTCAAATTGCCTAGAGATTTTGTTTCTCACCTATAATTACTTCAAGTTAATTACTTAGTATGTAAATATGCTTCTGGCTGAATGATTGGAAGTTCATTATACCTGCAAGGCTTCCTAGCGGTTGTTAAATGGGTAGAGATTCAATCGACTAGGTGACAATATTAGTACAAGTCAAAAGCTGTAAATTGAGTTGGCTGTGATAAAATCTCTCCGCATGGATAGATATGGTATGACTAATTTAGTAGAACATTAATATTCTACAATCAGTAACTTTCTTTTTTTCCTCTACCAAAAGTTCCCCAACTTTCCACAACAAAAATCTAATAATTCTAAAATTCAAAGTCAAAGCTTCACATAGAAAGTAAAAAAGATGGAAAAAATGAAGATTCTGGCGAAAGAAAACCTACCCAGGAAACATAATAGCTTAGAACTCTTATAAAAGTAAAAAGTTACCTGATAGATCTGAGCCTTGATTGCCATCTTCTTTGAATCAGACCCATCAATTCCTCTTCAGAATCACTGTGCGTGGCATCTCTTCCTCGAAATCTCGGGTGGTGACCATGATCAGCTGAACCAGAAATCTCCGAAACAACATAGTAGAAAGTAATATAGGTTGTCGGAGAGGGAGCTGTGATAGAATCTGTCATATTTTGCCATAGCTCTACGGCCATACTTGTACTTGAAGAAGACGAAGAAGACGAAACCACAATATAGCTTCCTCCAACAATTGAATGAAATTGAAAATTAATCTACACTAAAATAACAAATAACCTTGAGTTTTTTTACATCATGCTTGGATGATTACTTATATTGGATTTTGGTAATATTAGTTTAAATATAATATTTATTCATTTATTTTTAGTTACTCAAATTTTATTGTATTAGTATTTAATTTAAATGCAACATTTGTTTGATAGTTCTGTGTTGTTAGTTTACATATTGTTGTGTATTCTCATTTATCTTTATTTATTATTATTTTATCTAACTAGTGAAATTTGAAAATAAATAAATAATGCAGCAATCAAAAGTGAAAATAAGTTTTGTGGTGTTTTTCAAATTCCATGTATAACTTAAAAATGAAATGGTATCATTGTCAAACGTTGATTTTCAAATAAAAATTTTAAAAAAGTGATTTTTCTTTATTAATTTATATGTAATTTGCAGTTTCAATAGGTCAATAAATTAAGATCTTACCACAAAGGTTTCTGAACTTATTTTTCATGATTATCCTAAAAATAATAAGATAAAATAAGTTGAATATATCATTTGCATATTTTTTAGATGTACCTAAAATGTTTGCACCTTTTGTGAACTTCAACACTATATTATCATAAAGGGATAAGGGTCTGAAAATACATCAACTTTGATCAGATTTGTTGTTGCGATACTAAACTTTCATGAGGATCTATTACCTCCCTAGACTATTTAATATCGTATTTTTAAACATTATATATTTGCCCACGTGGACATAAAAAGTAATGCAAAATTATAAATAGTAATGTGTCCACGTGAGCACATATATATCTTTAAAATACACTATTAAATAATTCAGCGGATAAAAAATACGATATTAAATAGTCTAGGGAGGTAATAGGTCCTCATGAAAGTTTAGTATCGCAACAGCAAATCCGACAAAAGTTGGGGTATTTTTCAGACCTTTGTCCCTATCATAAATATATTGATGTTTAAAAAGAAAAATCTAAACTATATCATTTTGTACTTTCATACTTCAATTATTGAGCATTCTTGTAACCTCTTGAACTATTTCCTTTAGATTGAGAACTCGTCCCATTAAATATGTGACAAAATATTTGGAATACCTTGTTGAGAGACGCGTGGGAGATAAAAGAATCCTTAAAAATGAATCTACCTAACACAATGAGTCATGGTGGTTCAAGAGATCTGTTCTAATAATTTAAATATGGAACTCGCAAAACAGTCATTGAAACTCTACGGAGGAGCTTTTGAACAGTGATGTAGCATGTCATATTCCTCTCATTACGAGTTTATGGTAATTAAGAGGGGTTCTGTGAATACCGAATAGTTTAAATATGAAACTCCCAAAATAGTGATAGAAATAAGAAAAGTGAGCTTACAATGCTTGGCAATACATATGTAAATGGATACAAGTCTGTCAAAGAGAATAGACTAAAAACTTACAAAATTACAACACAGAAGTAGCATTACGCTACATGGAAGATCAGTTTATATGTCTCCCTATGCTACAAAGCTACTCTCCCTTTTGCCACCAAAAGGATAATACTTGCTGCTAGCAAACTGGATGCTGATCCACGTCCATTCAAGATGACTAGGTTTTATTATGTTTCATATACACAAAGTTTTACATATTTTACTGGATCTCAACTCATGAATCAAAACATTCTTAAAGTTGTCAAATTGCAAGAGATCTCACCTCATCCACTTTCCAGAGTTCTTCATACTTATACCACCTCATCAGCCCTTCATCATTTCGACAGCGCTGACACATGATGCATGAGTCACTCATGCAGGTTAGGAATTTGTGTAACCTAGATGCTTTTTCGAGAATTGAATCATCAAGCTTGGCCAGAATTTTCTTTGGTGCAGGTGGAGGATCTTCAGTAATTACGCAATGAGATATGTTGAGCACTTCCAACTTTTTTAACCCGTCCAAGATAGTAACCAAGGCACTTTTAGATAACAATGTGCACCTCACACTCAACACTTTCAAGTTTGGAAGAAATGATACCAGTGTAGATGCAAAGAGCATATCACAGGGCCCCATTATCTTGAGCTCAGCAAAATTTTTGCAACTCCTTGCAATTTCCTCCATGACATACGGAGGATTAGCTATACTAGGCATCGTCAGTGATTCAAGATCTTCCCACATATGAATAGCCCTGCATATTCCTGTCTTTTTTATTCTGTTCCAAGCAGGCATAACAAGACGTTTTAGACGTGGACACCTGAAAAGGAGGAGATTTAATTAGCTGTCTTCTTCGTTCTCACAGTAAACTTTGCTTCACCTGAATTAGAACAATGGAAGATCATAGGGCATCTGAGATGTCAGATGCCTGAACTCTGGAATGGTGCTTGCTGTCGGATTCTTGATTTAAGTTATAGTACTATAGAAAGATGAAGGTTTATTGGGGGAATACCTCTCGGCAGTATAAGTCAACTGATCGTCGCTGACATACAAATTGTAATGGAAGATTAATGTTCGTATGTTTCCACTACTGAGGTTCAAACAAATCTTTAGGAGGCTGGTCAATGTTTTATCAGACTGACAGTCCACATATACGTATGGCTCTAACGGAATTTTGATATAATTTGATTTTAATATCGACAAGTCCAGCGTCATCCAAAGAAGTTGATCAGAACAAGCCAATCGCCACGCACTACAAACATGAGCAAGTCCGGAAGTCAACTCAAAAAGGTCAAAAGACTGGAGTATCTTCACCAAGATATCAATATCAAGGTCCTCCCATCTCCTTACAGAAGAATCTCCTTCTTCCATCACAAAATCTTCAATCTCCTAAATGTTTGGGCATAAAAGCTCCTGTAGAAACAAGAAAGGTTATTACTTCTCAAGATCCATAAAGAATATTTGAATTCTTACGTCAAATTAATGTTGCTGATTGTCATTTTGTTTTCTTGTGAATATACTCAGACCGTGAAGCATAAAAGTTAAGCCCTGCAATACGAAGAAGCATAGAAGAATGTACAAATACATCTGAGTACTGGGATTCCCAAAAGTGAAGAAACTAGGAAAACCTGACCTGGAACTTAAGTTGGTTATAGAAAACGACAGGGAACTAAGTTCTTGCTGCCATATCTGACGGAAGTATCACATTTTGGATAAACATAGTCATTACCAAAAGCAAAATGATACAGAAGGAGGACGTAACATTGATTTGCACATAAAATTCCCTAAAGAGGGAAGTTCAATGTCCCTGGCATTCGGATAGAAAAGCAGAAGACTAGTTATATATTTTGAAGAACTAGACAAGTAACTGGGGAATGGGGCAGTGTCTGCTGAAAAAGATGCATCTGGTTTCCAGGAAACAAATAGAAGGGAATGCAAAAACTTAATACTCCATCCCTTCTATTTTTCGTGAATAGGAACGAAAATAAATTAGTTGACAAGATTTGTGTATTTAGAAAAGAGTAGTTAAAAGATAATATAGTAGTAGTTATAAGAGTTAGGTGAAAGGAAAAAACACCACGTTAAAAGTTTGACTACCATTCATTAAATGAATTCCTAAAACTTGTCAAAGGTATCTAAACAATACTAGTAAGGTACAACAATAAGTATGCCTTAATCTCAAATGTACGGTTCCTTTGTAACCATTCCGCTCTACCCGAGTTCAAATTTTCAATACTACTTTACAACAGTTTATATGGAGTGATATGGACATTAAGGATCTATATAGCCGGCCCCGACTTGCTTAAAGTTGAGTTGGAGTGTACTTCACAACAACTATGCTTCAAACCTAAACTAGTTGAGGTCGGCTATATGAACACTCAATATACATTCCGCTCCATTTGGAGCAGTTCCATTCCAATACTCAAATAACTATTAAGGATTCTCTGTTACTAAAGGTTTTCAATATTTTCTATCGAAATACAAATCAGAAATGAACTAAAAAGACTCCTGGCAAACAACATACTTAATATAAGTGTAGCAACAAAATAAACCTTAATCATAGTCATTGGAATTACCATGGTTCTTGTGCTTCATTTATAATTTGTTTTATGCTATTTTCACAAGAATATCGAGAAATTGTAGGTCCTTCGATACAACTTTGTCCATGTGATTGAATTGTTTACCTCGTCCATTAACATTCAACCATCATGATGTCACACTGGTGCATTTGAACTTCTAACATAGACATTTCCAAACTATAATTCAGTGCCTTCTTTCCTTTTAGCTTCTACATGTGCTACTTGTACCTTCTCATAATCATCACTTATTTTGTCTAGTTTTGTATGACCACACACCATCCTACCATTCACATTTTTACAACACTCATTTTTTCGATATGTCGAACCTCATACCCAACACTCACGCCATATACCATTTGGTCTCACAAATGTCTTATAAAACCTTTCTTTCACTCTGGTATGTATCTCCTTATCGCATAACACTCCTCCATTTCAACTATATGATTTAAACTTATGTGTTGGGTCTTTGTCTATCAGACTATCACACCTTTGACGTGGAAACTGAGCCTAGACATATGAACGGTCTATGTGAACTTACTTTGATAATCTCAGACCTGAATAAAGAGTGTTGTGTTAAATTAACGATCAACGTAGTACTAGTTTATCCTCATAGTAAAGGAATTAATAAGAGAAAAATGGTATTAAATATTTTGTAATGTCCCGAAATGAAGTGTCATATAAATTGGGAGAAAAAGAGTGTTGATATCAATCAAGTCTTCAACAACAGAACCAAGGATAGTTGGTAGGGGGATCTGTATATGACTAAATTCTGAATTGAAAGCTAAACTAGCAAGTAAAACTGATGGATCTTGAATCCTCTTCAAATAAAAGCTGAAAAACACAAGTACTTTTAGATTTAAACTTTGCACCTAAAAGCACAAAAAACATGTTTAAAAGAAAAAGTGAGAGGACCTAATTGAAATAGGAACGTTTTGCTTAGTCTCTGAGTATGCTATCCTGACAACTTGTCAGTGACAAGTATCAAACTTTAATAATCAATTATCCAAATTGATCTATGCATAATTCAGTAGGGATTCCCTAATTGTTCTTGAGTACTCCCTTCGTTTCTCATTTTTTGTGAAGATGTTTGACTAAGCATGACATTTACAATATTCCTTTGATATACTTAGAACTATTTAGTGGTTGAAAAGAGATATCACGTCAAAGTTAAGGAGGGAATAATTTAATACATCTTAAATTCTTAAAAACTGTGATTATAAAAATAGAATGGTTCCAAACATTTTGGGAAGTCCTAAAATGGGAAAAGAGTTGCATAAATTGGAACATAGGGAGTACAAATATTTCAGGATGCAGAATATTCTTTATTTCTCTTTTGAAAATTGGTAATTCATATTCCTAAGCATTAAGGGCTATGCTGGCCACCTCCAAGAAATTATCCAGGATGCAGAATATTCATCCCAGAAGGAGCTTAAAGAATGGATAGGAACAGAACTTAAATGAAATGGGACTTCAGTGTGGTTCTTGTCGTCTTCTAATAAACAAACTAGAGTTCTCACCAGTCACCATACAACATGTTCCTCAAAGAGGAAGTATCAAATTAAGTATAAACAATCAATTATGGAACACCAACATTACTCAAGAAATTACCAGCTCACAGACAAAATCTCTAACTCAACCCCTGCTGTTACAGCTCAAATCAATGTCAGCTACAAATTGTATTGATTCTTTGATCAAAGATATTAATTTATCACACCTTGTGTTCCCGATCAGCCATACTTATAGGATTGAAGGAAAGGATGGGTAATTAAATCAAGTAGAAGAAAATAGAAGTTGCTCCACAGCCTAAACATCAATGTGAACACTTAAGACTGCCTTTCCGCAATGTCCCCCGGACTTTGGTCTAGTGATAAGAGCATAGCAAGTATTATCTGGGTTAGGCGCACATCACAGGTTAGAAGCATGTTGCAGAAAAAACACTTGTATTTAAGTGGAGAAGGATAGAGGATCTGGGTTCATTATCCACTGGATTCCAAGCCGTGTGTCAATGGCCATCAGGAATCTTTCAGTTGTCAGAAATAACAAAATTCCTTTACGAAATGGCTTCAATCGCAAGCGTATGTGCCAAAAAGGATACTTTGAACATTAGGTTTTTAATGTAGGTCAAGAGAGTAGATCGCACACCTATAATGGACAGCAAAGATGCTGTATATCAGAGACTGATTTTGTGCTGGTATCGCTGAATTCAGAAACAAATCCTCAGGGATTTGAAAGCCTTTGGAGTAGCCAAAGGATCAGCAATAAATTGAAGCATCAAGAAGGAAACAAGTAAACAGAAGATTCCCTGCCAGCCTGGCAACGAATATCAAAAAGAAGAAAAGGTCTAGGAATTCTAGTTAGTAAAAAGCTTCAACAGAAACTTGCTAAATAGAGAGGCCCATTTAGCTTCGGTGTGTGTGTGTGTGTTCCTATGGGTTTCTTTTATCCTCTCTATCTATGGCCTATGCCAATTAGTCTTATACAGATGAATTGTGTGTATTGGTTCAGATAAATCCATTTTCTATAAAAAATCAAAAACAAAGAATTCCATGCCTTTATTGACCTGACATCAGTGAGCTAAAGATGTGTAATATCCTATCTAATAAACCTCTTCCCATTCTCACGGTCAACCTCCCGCACCTCCTCACTAGGGTATCTATGCTCCTCCTCTTCACATGCATGAATCATCTCAGTCTCGCTTCGTGCAACTTGCCCAACCACGGAGGTCACTCCCACCATGCCTCGTATATCTTCGTTCTTAATTTTGTCTCTCCTAGTATGCCCCGATATCCATCTAATCCTCCTCATTCCGCTATCTTCATCTTCTAAACGTGAGAGTTCTTGACAGGCAACACCTAACCTCATACAACATAGTTGGTCTAACTACCGCTCTATAGAACTTACCTTTAAGGCTCGGTGACACATTTTTATCACATAGGACATCGAACGCGAGCCTCTATTTCATCCACCCAGCTCCAATATTATGTGCGACATCCTTGTCGATCTTTCCATTTTCTTTGATTATAGACCCAAGATGCTTAAAGCTTCCTCTCGTGGGGGTCACTTGTGTATCGATCCTCACTTCCCCATCTCCCTTGGTGTCATGAAATTGCACCTCATGTACTCTGTTTTAGTCTTGCTCAACCTAAAGCCTTTGGACTCTAGAATGTGTATCCAAACCTCTCCATACTATGTCATCTCTTTTACAAATATCACTTTTTTCCTAGCTTCTTTCTTATCTTTTTATCTTTACCTTCAACTTTTTCCCTTTAATTTGTGAACTAGATTTCCTTTAGATAATAATAATATTATTAATCGAATTTAAAGTATGAAAACTCATTAATAACAGTTGTAAATTGAATGACATTTCTTGATGCCTTAAGTGAAACTTTCTACTTCATCCCAAAAAAAAAACTTTCCCATCAATCTCTCAAACTACTAACATGTATCTACAGAGTTTATAGGTAAGATGTCCAGAAACCCTATTTTCTCTTTTTTAGTAAAAAGAAGACAAAATAACCAAAGCACCATTTGCATTTAACACACACACAGGTAAAAAAAAATGCTAGAATAATTTTCCAAAAGAATCATCACGATAACAAAATGATAGTTTATCACAAGTAAATTAAAACCAGCCTCTACAAAGATTTAAACTTTAAGAACAAAAAATTACCCCATTTGATCATACCACACTAATAATTGAAATGCAGAAAAACAAAGAAACAAAAATCCAGACAAGCATAAATTCAGACCTGTATGAGCAAAAAAATCAAATCTTTCTGCAATTAAACTCCAGAAGATGCCAAAAAATAAGACAAGAAAGCTTCATAAGGTGTACAAACATACCCAGAACAAGTTTTGGAATCAAGATCCAACTTTGAATCAAAAATTAATTCGAAAAAACAACCTTAAAGAATGGGGAAAAAAAGAGAGAACGAGAGAGAGATTTAGGACATGCCTTTATTTAGAACATAGGTAAATTATTGGATCGTTGTTTCACTTGAGAGTGTGTACCAAAAAAAATTGGGTGAAAAATACGGGATGATAGTGTAGCTGTGATGAGGAGTGAGATTCGGATACGAGGAAATATGTGAAATGACGATAATAACCCCACGCACGGACAGGTCCTAGTTCCTACTCTTTTTGGTCGGTCTGGTAATTTAAATTCACAATCTTTAAAATTTGAGGTGTGAAATGTTTATTATTCGAGTAACTCTCTATTAGTATTATATTATAAACTTAGTTTCTGGCAGTAATTGTAAATCTTTTACATTTTATATGGAAATAGTTTAAAGTATAGCCAAATCTCTTTGATATGTGTTGTTACACATATATACTGACGATTTAGATGTTATAAATAAAAGTATGTATAAAAAAAAAATCATAGTTTTATGTTATAAATGAAAAAATATATATTAAGTTTAAAATCTCAATTATTTTTCATAATTTAATAATTAAAAATTAAAAAGACTAATACATTACTAATAAATTTATGATTAGTTATACTATACCGATAAAGAATTAAATGTAAGAAACATATGCATTTTAAATTGAAGTTTAAAATTTTCAAGTTTGACGTAAAAACTCTATAATTGTAGGTTGTTTATTTGAATAAACGAAAAAAAAAAAAAAAAAAAAATTATTTGAATAAACGAAGACTTTTTGTCCATACTTTCACCGAAAGGATATTCAATAGTTTTCTCTGGAAAATTGTCTAAAGAGCATAGCAATTGACTCTTCTATCTTACCTAAAGTAGCTTACTATGTGTATAACATTAAAGATGATTGTCATAAATATTTTAATATTTTATTTTATACATAATATATTTTTTATAAAATATTATTGCATAATATTTAAGTAATTTTTTAAAGAGTGTATTGCTATAATGAATGTCGTTGTATTAATTTTACCAATAAAATGTTGATATGGAGAAGTAAAATATAGGGAAAATTACGCGGTTAAGCAAATTTATAATATTTAATTACTCATCATAGCTATAGTTTGTTATAATTAATATTCGCGATTAACATTATACATTAATTACGTGGGTTGACTTGAGTTTGTATAATTAGCCACGTTTGTATATGTATAATTAGCCACGTTTGTATAATGCGCAGCTAACAATTCTTTGTTTGATTTGTATTTGTATACGATTGTTTGTATTTGTATATGACGATAATTTCCTTTGATTTTTCAGTTTTGTCATCATATACATTCAATCTTTTTGTGTATACCTTTTTAGAGTTTGTATAAAGTGTAGTTTTTGGATTTTGTATGATATGATTTATATAATGTAATTTGTATAATATATTTTATATAATTGTTTAAAGTTCATATATTTATATTTGTATCAAATTTTTATTTCGAGTTTTATTATATTTGTATAATTTCAGACTTTATATTACTCAATTATACAAAAACACGTGAATTATACAAACGTATCTGCGAATTATACAAATTATTGTCCTCTCTCGCTCGCCTCTCTCCTCCCTCTCCCAGTCTAGCTCGCCTCTCTCCTCCCTCTCCCAATCTCGCTCGCCTCTCTGCTCCCTCTCCCAATCTCGCTTGCCATATATACAAATGCATATGTATAATATACAATTATCTAACCGGTATACATATGCAATTCACCTCTCTTCCACTCTTTACCCTCTCTCGCTTGCCTCTCTCCTCTCTCTCCCAGTCTCGCTCGCCTCTCTCCTCCCTATAATATGTAGCTACGAATTGTAATTATCAAACTATAGCTATGGGGAGTAATTAAGCTATTTTTGAGTGGCTATATGTGAAAGTTCCTCTAAAATATAACATGGAAAATTGATTATGAAGAAAAAAAATCATACCAATATAGTGAAATAATGTTATAAAGAGATTGATTGTATCATTTTACCTGTTTTTAATAAATTAAAAAATATATATGAAAATAGTTCTTGTATAATTATACGCATTTTCACTTCTTGTATTTATCACTTTTATATTTGTTTTATACGTGCAAAATTTTTAACTCATACTCATATGCCTTTAATCTAGAGTTCTTAGTTATCGTTGTTAAAAAAAATGTCACAACCTAAAAACCTAAAATCTAAAAGGTTGTGATAATATCTATATTAGTGATGGTAAATGGCCATTTTGATTAGAATTGGGCAAATTAAAAACGGATCGAGCTAAACTTAATTAAATTACAATTCTTCCATATAAATATGGATAAAAATGAATTTGAAAAGATTTAAATTGGATAAAATGGTCCTAACTTGTTTAATCCCCTAAAATTAAAACCTTTAAGCCTTTGGCTAAGTTAATTGAAATCAACTTTAACAATAATTTCTTTTACACATAATACAAACCCAAAAATGTATTTCACAACATCATTCCTGTTAGTTTACTTTAGAGGAAAATAACGGACGCAAATAAATACATCAAAATATATATCTTTACTACACACCCTTTCTCATGCTAAGTTATAATTAATTAGTATAAATTCTTGTTGGAAAACTATATGCACAGCGAAAACATATCAGAATCTTACTTTTTATATGAATAATAGATAACCAAATCGTTTATGCTAGAACAACATATAATATGCTAGAACACATAAACCTACTGAAATTTAATTCAAGAATTACCTCTTGAAGCGTGAGCAGATACCTTCAAGCGAATCCATAAATTAGATTGACCTTCAAGCGAATTCACATGATAGACAACAACTTTGCAGTCTTCTACAATGATCCCAAGTTCACATCCGAACTCTCTCAATACTTGTGTGGACAAGTATGAATAGAAAACTAATCATTTTTTTCTAGGTTAGGAGAATCCCTACTTATAGAGATTTTTTCCTAATCCAAAGAGGAGAAGAAAACTACGTTTTTTTCTTTGAACAAGAAAACCAACGCCTCATTCCCCAAGAAAAACCAACGCTTCTTTTCCCCTTTGCCCTTAGAAATAGGATTTTGAATTTTAGTTAAATATGGGCACGGTAGGGACCACATAATTAATTACTGATGCTTCCTATTATGGAAATAAATCCAAATAATTAATTTGAATTATTCTTACCACAATAAATTACAAATCATTCCACTAGAAATTTATAATTACACTCTTCTATTTATATTTCGAAATTCCCCATTAAACACTTATGTAATTCTCCATGTTAAGATTACAGATATTAATCAATAAATTAAATAACTGACGAATTCAACTTAATGATTAATTTTCTTTAGAGCACTACTTAACTTATTTCATGTGTCGGATTCATAAATCCATTTGCAAGGTTTGACACATGAAAACTTATAAGTTTCTCAAAAAGGCATATCAATCAATCTCTATAACGAGACATGGATTTCATCAACTAACTTATTATTTTACCAATATATATTATTATCATCCAATCTACCAAGTATATTGACCCATCTCAGAATCTCACCTTTTAATAAACCAAAACAATAATTAATATATACAGATCATAATAGTTATATCAGGATTAAGAATATAAGTACATTTAATAGTTTAGAGAATATGCTTTGTCAGTCAGTCTAAAGCAACTATACTCTACTCGGTCCCGTTCAATACATACAAAATGCACTAACACAAGAAGTTGAAACTATATTGTTCCCATAATCAAGATAAATTACATATAATCAGGGGCGAATCTAGGATTTGGAGGTCGTGGGTGCCACAACGTTCAAGTAAGATAAAATGATCGGTTGCTTTAATTTTGGGTTACAATTTGGGTTACTGATTATTTTTTTTTATAAACAAATCGATCAAATATGCATGTTAGTAATATTTTCTTTTAGATATTCTGAGATTAGAGATAACTAAACAATTCAATTTTTTTTCCTTTTTGGAATTAGATGTCTTATTCGCTGAAACTTTGAGAAAAAAAATAAAATTTCACATTAAAATTTGAGCTTGTATAAACCATCTAATAGTATTAACATAATATATTCATATTACATTGACTTTATGTGTTGTTGGAGATATATAGTAGGGAAAGAATAAAAATTGTAGTTTCAGCCTAGTCATCTTACTTAGCAAGAACGTCGGTGAAGATTGAAAGAACCTTTATTTTTTTTTAAAAAAACTCTAATAATAATAATCATCATTTTTAAAACATATTTTTAAAACTACTATTTGAATATATTCTTAATAATATTTATTTGACGTTCATAATTTAGTACTCATTAATTGATAAAAATAAACATGTAACACCCATATCAAGAGATTAATAATTAGTGCAAGAGAAAGTAAAAAAAATAAAATTAAAAATTAATCATGAAAAGGAGTCAATTTGAATTAATAAAGAATAGTAAATAAATAAGAATGAATGGTGAAAAAAAAAATTAAGCACCTTTACTTACAATTAAGCCCTTTACATACTAATGAAAAAGACAAAAAAGAAAAGAAAAGAAGAACTAAAAATAAATCATGAAAAGGAGTCAATTTGAATTAATAAAGAATAGTAAATAAATAAGAATGAATGGTGAAAAAAAAAATTAAGCACCTTTACTTACTAATGAAAAAGACAAAAAAGAAAAGTAAAGAAGAAAAGGAGCAAGCAAAATATTAAGTGTTGGCAGTGAGGTTCGAACCCGCGTTGACTGTGTGGCAGACTAACTCCTTCGCCAATTGAGCTGTTCCGCATTTCAGTCAGTGGGTGGCAAAAGTAATATATATTGAATTATTATGCATATATACATATATAAACGACGTTTTTTCCGAGATCACTGGGTGCCGTGGCACCCCCACCTGTCCACATAGATCCGCCCCTGCTATTAACCATGCATTTAGATATAATACATTATAACAATCGTGATGGTTAAAAGTCTAAGTGGGAGATTGTTGGGATATATTCTATTAACCATATGTTTAGATATAGTAGTTATTATAGAATAATTATTTATTCATTTTTAATAGATCATATACTTGTTTATGGTGTCTCTTTACTTATATAGTAGATGATTTAGTGTATAGAATTTTAGCTTATACATAGCGGATTAAATCATCGACTCTTATAAGTATAATTTTTTTTGTTTACAATCTAATATGAGTCTAACTTCAGTTTATAATTTAATCATGATAAAATATACTTATAATTTAATACAAATATTTAATGCTTATAAATCTTTACTACATTTCATATCCCCGATCTTTAAGAAGAAAAAGAAATCAATAATTATAACAGAAAATATTCCTTCTTATCCAAGTCCTTAAAAAATAATCACAATCATGAAATTTTAAAGTTTTACAAGTGAATAGGGTGTTCATAATTTGATAATTGAACCAAATTAAAAAATAAATTGGATGATTAGATTAATCGACATTTTTTTTAAATTTGGTTTAGTTTGATTTTAAATTTCAATTAATTTTTTTATTAATTGACCCAAACAATGTTTGAAATTTTAAAATCAACTAAAATTTTACCTTATATTAATTGTACTAAAGTGAAAATAAACTCATACATATAATATTTAAGATGCTTAACATTTAGATGGAATCTACCCAACATTTAAAGTAATTTTAGCACAAAAAATATATGGGAAAGCTCAACATTAAAAGGTTATAGTTTCTTAGATCCATGAGTTTCTAGTTGTTGTCGAAGTAGACAACGTGTATCAGTGAACTGATTTCCTCCTGTATCAATTTGTGTTGGGTTGTGTTTGGGTCAGATTATATATATTGTGTTGAACTTATTTTATTTAATTAGTTTAGTCTACGTGTTTTGCACGCGTATCTTACGTTAATCAATAAAAGTAGACTTCGAGATGTCCGCATTCTCTCACTCTTTATTGTATATTTTTGTTTCTTTTTTCAACTTGGGTCAAATCATGTACATTGTGTTGAACTCGTTTTATTTGTAGAAGATGAAGAATCGGAAGTTTCTATAAACTTCGAGATATTCTCCTCTTCTCACTCTTTGTTGTCTATATATGTTTTTTTTCCGGTTTGTGTTGGGTCGTATTTTTTGGATCAGATTATGCACATTGTGTTGAACTCATTTTATTTAACTAGTTTAGTGTACGTGCTCTGTACGCATGTCTTTCATTAATCAATAAAATTATATATTTAAATAAAAATATTAAAAAGTAACAATTGATATTAAAATATATGCTATATCTATTTAAAAGATATAAATAAATATTGTACCTTAAATATATTATTGTCTGTTGTATCTCACTTTATCTTCTTCTTCTTTGCAAATATTTTGTTGAGTTTATATTCTCTTTTACCGCTTAGACTAGATAATCATTAATAAATTTAGCGTCAATATTGATAATTTTCTTTAAAGTGCAATGTATATTTATTCATGTGAAATATAATGCTGCGAAAACTACAATTCAAATTTTAGTTTAATTTGACATTATGATTTATTTGTTATCATTATAAATCACAAATATATTTGAATTAATGAACAAATCTTCTAAATTATGATTAGAAAACAATGTTAACTTTGATACAATAATTTTTATTTTTTTTAATCTAAGTATGCTTTCGACAAAAAGAAAAGATATTAACTTCAATATATCATATGTACAAATATTTAATAAACACTTTAACAACACAAATAGTATTAATTTAAATGAGAAATAAAATTCAGAAGAAATCATGCCTTCAAATCCCCTCATAAATAACTAACCCAAAATTTAAGTCACACCGCACACGCTCTAGGTGAATCTTCCTTCACCTCCACAAGAATTTTGAAGAATTTCTATATAGAGTTATTCATATATTGATTGAAAAACATCTACTAATTTAATTTTAACAACATTAGTTGTATCAATATGATTGGAAAATAAAATTAAGAAAGAAAATGTCTTCAAATTTGCTCGTAGTTGGCATGAAGTCTCAATCACACGCTCCACATGAATCTTTCTTCACATACACAAGAGTACTGAAGAATCAATCAATAATGACTTGTGTAAATTTATTCAAATATATCTCCCTTTGCCACAAAGCTACTCTCCCTATGTATCAATAGAATTAGGGCATGCCTTTAAAACATAGGTAAACTGTTGTGAATGACATACAAAGGTACGATTGTTATTTCACTTCAGAGTGTGTATGGGTGAAAATGTGGGAAGATAGTGTAGTTGTGATGATTAGTGAGATTTGATACAAAGAAAAATGACTATAATAACCTCCACATATTGGTAGATGCCTCGACTATCAAATTGTGATTTGATTGAGAGCATTCAAATTTAAGTGTCATCCTATCTGCACCTACTGTAACTTGATTTCGATAAAAAAAATTAATTTGAAGAATCAATTAATTATGACTTATATATATTGATCGAAAAACGTCTAATATTTTAAGCTTAACAACGTAAGCATACCAATATGAAAAAGAAATAAATTCTAGGGAAAAAAACATGTCTTTAAATTTGCTCATAGTTGACAAAAGTTTCTATCACACACTCCACATGAATCATTTTTCACCTGCACAAAAAATACTGAAGAATCACAATAATGACATATATAAATTTGTTCATATATAAATTGAAGAAGGCCAAATAACTTTACAAAGACAATCAACATATCGATAAGTGAAAAAAATAACGATATTTATGAAAAATTATATCTAAAAGAATTAATTTTTCTTTCGACCTTAAAGATTTATTGATGAAAACTTTTTTCATATTTGAAATTAGTATTGAACTTTTCTTACCATCACCCTCTATAAAGTATCACTTATATAGTAAAAGAAATCTATTTAATTAAGATGATAATTTACTTGGGGTGAAAGTTTATTTTTCAAAACAAATAAAATAGCAATTTTCAATTGTAAAAAGAAAAGAAAAGTGAGTACTATTTTTTTTTTAATGTATTTTTGTCCTATAATATGAATGTGTTCCTTAATTTAAATAGAAATACTTTTATGGACGATTTTTGTTGCCCTAATTAATGCACTGTTTAGGATTTTTGTAAAATGACATTAATTCCCCTTAACCTAGTATTTGCATATATTTCCGTACTAGTTACTAAGAGCCCGCGCATTCAATAATTTTATATTTAAAATTTATTAAAGTCATAAGTATAATTTACGTATAGTTATAAAATATAATAATATTTAATCAATAACAGCATAATAATAGAAACGATAATTAATTATGCTTTAATTTTTTTCATTTCAGGCCCTAATTAATTAATTTGTTTCAAGTATTATTTATTTTATTTGGATTCATAAAGTTATATTGTGTTTGATTATACTTTTATGATATGTGGAATAATATCATTATATATTATTGATTTAAAGTGACCTAGAAAACAAATTATAAGTTGTTTTTTTTCGAATTTAAAACACAACTTCAAATTGAATTTTGAATTTTCCAGTCAAACACAGATTTTCAAAAAGTCAAATTAATTATGAAAATTATGAATCATAATTTTATCGCCAACGTTCCGGTAACTTAGAGGTGAAAGAAAAATGAGTCACGTCGTAAGAATTTTTTTGTCTTTTCCATATTAACAAAAAGAACATGCAGTTACTTTAATAATTTTGCTTTGTCCTTTGAATTTTTGAGTAAAATATACTCTTCGATCACTTTTATTTGTCCATCATATTAATTTATTTTTTTTACTTTTGCTTAAGAGAAATTTTTTTAATCGTTTTATCCCCAACATTAATATATTCCTTAAATCATTTCCCAAGTCCTAAAATTAAATAACAATTGCCATGAATGTTGCCATAAAATATTCATATCAGTTATTAATTTAAGAACTGGTGCAAGATAATTAATCCATAACATTAAAGTATGAAGACATCCCTATAGCTCAAAGTTACAGTGTGACATTCTCTAACAATCAACAGAAAAGAATGGTGGAGTTATCAATGATCTACCTAAAAAGAGCTTAATTAGGAATCATTTGGTGTAATGTATACTATATAATGATTCCAGATAAAATACAAGATTATTTTATTATATGTTTGTTGGAGGTATTAACTAGTTATTGAATTATTTATCCCATAATTTATATCATGCTCTCTTTGTCTCTTTTTACTTGTCCAATTTTGACTTTGTACTTGTCCTTTTTTGACAAATTAAGAAACGACAATATTTTTACCTATTATATCCTCAATTTATTTAGAGAGTTAGGGGTCGTTGGGTACAAAAATAAATAATTCAGGGATTAGTAACACATGGATTAGTAATGCAGGGATTAATAGTGCTTGATCCTCTCCTCTTTTCTCTTCTTCTTTTCTCTCAACTAGAACCCTAGGCGTAAACTAGGATTATAAAACTGAACCTAATAGGATTAGACCCTTAAAATATTATTAAAAATGAATTAAATTTGATTGGGTAAGGAAAAAGACCAAAATACCCCTCTTTATTTTCGGATAACTTTCCTTAACTGGTCAGCCTATCTTCAAAAGGTCATATCTCACTCATCCGGCCTTGAAACTTAGCAAATTTAGAGGCGTTGGAAAGATAATTCAAAGATCTTTCCTACGGTTTCTGGTAGAACACCTAACTCATTTTGAGCTAAGAGTTATGGTCGTTTGAAGTCGACCCAAAACTCATACTTAGCTTAACTTGCAAAATTTCAGATTTTGCTATTTCCAATTTAATTCTTTTTGGAACTCAAGGTGCTACATCTAGTGACCTTAACACTTAAGAAATTTTAATTCCTCGGTAAAATCCTACTCACAACGAAGGATGGTTCAAGTCTTTGCTTAAAAAATTTCTGGGGTGTTGCACAAATAAACTTCAAATGCAACTGAATTGATATAAAGTAATTAATGAGCTTCTTATTCTTATCGAAATAAAATAATTAAATTAATTATAATGATTCAAAATTATAACCATAATTTAAACTAAACTAATTTAATAAAATACTTACTAAAATTAAAATCTTTTTGAGATGATTTTCGAAATGTTTATAAAATATACTAATTATATAAAACATATATGTCACTTAAAAATTATAAAAATGATAAAATTAATTAAAAGCAACTTGAAAAATATTTTAAACTGTATAAAAACTAATTATTTCAAATCATTTGGAATTAAAGAAGCTTGTTGATTAATCTATAACGTGGATGGCCAAAATTGGGTGTCAACTGCCTCTCATTTAACTGGGATGGATGAAAGAGATCCAAGGCAAATGAAATTGACGAATTCATTTTTGTCTGTCCACTGATTCATCTCTTTGAAAAGGTTAATGGTAAGGATTTCTGAGGAATTATGGTCGGATCCCGGTATTGAGTTTCCTACTTATCTCAGGTTACATGAGAACTCAGGCCACTAGTAGTTCGAGAGACGCTTGATTTAACGCACAATTTTGAAAGAATGCAAAAGCTATTTCGGTGTCGAAGTATGGAAAGGCCGAAAAACTCGAGAACAGAATGATGACAGGATTGTTGGAGTACAGTCGAGTTTTCAACATTAAGTCCGCCTACATATCCCTAAACTTTGGGAATCATACTGCTTGTAGTTCGACTCAGTCGGTTAAAAAGGAAATCTCTTATGCAGATTTCCTTTAGCTTAAGGATGAATGACAAATTATTTGAGCGTGGAAAAGAGGCTTGCAAACATCTCAACTATGAATGTGGGGGCCTTCAAACCCATATGTAAGAACATACATGGACATAACTTCCAAAGCTCTAGGTGTATTGTCACTCGAATTTGAAAATTTTGCCTTCGGTGAGAGTTTGAAAATTTCACCAAATACGAAACTGAAACTATTAAACCCAAGAAAAACCCACACACCTTATGATAGGGATGTGGTTTGATTGTGGTGGAAGTCGCTCCTCAACTCGCGTCCTAAGAGTTTGATATTCCTGTTTGGACTATGTCCCAATTCGCTGCTAAGAAAAATTCCACGTTGTGTTGCGTCCTATTTTGACGTAGTCCATTTCGTGTGTTGCAAAATCTAGAGAAAATTGTTAGTAGAAAATGTAATAAAAATACAAATATAATTTGGGAAAACCTGGTTTAACGTGCCATACGGAAGGAGATGACGATCCAATTTCAAGTGTATTGCTCTTGAAGGAAATGGTGATCCAAAGTGATGTGTCAATTTAAACGAGGTGATGATTCAATAACATAATATAATGTGTCACTTTTTAGGGAGGTGACTTCCCAACATGTCAATTTTTAGGAAGGTGACATCCCAATATAATATAACCTTGTGTCTAAAGGAGGTAATGTCCCAAATTAATAATAACGTGTCGCATTCAGGAAGGTAACGCTTTAATAATAATTTAATGTGTCACGTTGAAGGAAGTGACGCTCCAATAATATATATAATGTGTCCTGTTGAAGGAAGTGACACTCCAATAATAATTTAACGTGCGTTGAAGGAAGTGACGCTCCAATAATAATTTAACGT
>NW_006239079.1:505782-518829 GCF_000226075.1 Solanum tuberosum | reverse complement strand
TAACGTGTCACATTGAAGGAAGTGACACTCCAATAATTTAACGTGTCACGTTAAAGGAAGTGATGCTCCGATAATAATTTAACATGTCACGTTAAAGGAAGTGACGCTCCAATAATTATTTAACGTGCGGTGTTGAAGGAAGTGACGCTCCAATAATAATTTAACATGTCACGTTGAAGGAAGTAACACTCGAAAATAGAGAATAAGGTTGTAACAGAGTAATCTGATCAGCTTCTTGTAGTTTGTGAAGCTGGTAATATCTCCAGTTGTCATTAAAACATTGTCGTCCCTGCGCTGATAGAAAATTTGTTAGATAAGAACAGAGAAATTAATAAATGTCAAGACTTTTGAACGAGTCATGATGATCTGGTAGCCATAAAGAACACGGGGGGAAGAATGATTTGAGAACATTAAATGTTGAAAGGAGGCACTAATGGACAATTAGGGATGTCGAATAAGGTGTGCCCCTACTTTAAATGGATTTCTTGTAGATAGAAGATTGGTTTGATAAAGGATATCTCTGAGACTTGAAGTTGAACGAAGATTTTGAGAACTTTGAATTATTTCAAAAAGTTGCCCTTATTTCCAATCCAAAGGTACTTAATTGAAATAATTTGCAAGAAACGAAAATGACTGATTCAAAAATATGCCCCAGTTTCCTCTGAGGTATGTAGTTTGAAACAATAGAAAGACCGAATCCTTATATAGGACTGCCTACGTATCTTGTTGGAACAAGAAATCAGGTCTGACATAGTTCGAACCTGAAATTTAAAAGAATTTCTGGAGAAAAAAAATGAGATTTTCCTTTAAAAAGGCAAGAGATTTGAAATGGCGGAAGACAAATTTCGTCAACGCAAAATATTGGATAGGAGTAAACTTGGATTGGATCCTTGGTGTCGGGAATCCTTCATAATAACAACTTTGAAAGGTATTGATCTATGTCCCTCTTCTGGTGAACATGCGGACTGATCCTTCAAAAAATGAAAAGACCTTTTGGAATTCTGACTCCAATTCTAACGACACCTGCAGAGTTCAGATGTAATTAGTAACAAAATAAAACTATCAAAGTAAGAGATAAGTTTTCGAATAAAGTTGTTCATCTTATAGTGGTCTGGATAATGTCTTATAGTCTTTGTCATTGTGCCAAGCTATCCCATCTGTAGAATTGAGAATGTGTAAGTCGCAATAAATTGAAAGGAAATTTTTAGAAGATGAGTAAGAGTAAAAATCATCTGAGCTATGACGAGACCACTGTCGGTCCAATGATGCCTTATAACTTTGTAGTTCCTGCATCCAAAGAAAATTTCTTAGTTTTGAGAGATTGATTCATGTTGGCTTTGCCTTGCCATCCTGATGCTCCTTTGCCTTCTGGATTACAAGCTTGTCTGGTCTAGAAATGTCGTTTGATGGAATTTTTGATGACCTCCTAAAAAATTCTACGCCAATTTAATACATAATATAACTTTGAACTTTATGTAGTTTCTAGTTTAATTTTTGAGTGAATCTAAAAAATTCCGCCCTAGTTGAAACTCTGAAGTGATCCTTGATTCTGACTTGTTGGAAAAATTTCTCTTCTAATGAATTTTGAGATCCTTTCAAAATTTTGCCCTAGTTTCCATTCTAAGGAAAAATGGAAATCTTACGGGGAATATGATAGAGCCGGTGTGGCGCCTACGTATCCCGTTGAGCGGGAATTAGGTCAAACGTAGTTCCAATCAAAAAAGAAATTGAAGTATTTTGATAACGCGATCGAAGCCAGTGAAGGCCGCTTACGTATTCCACTAGGGAAATCAGGTCGAATGTAGTTCAAGTATAAGGAAACATTAAAAAGGGATAAAAGGGTGACCGAAGCCGACATAGGCCGCTTACATATCTCATTCTTGAAAATTCAGGTCAGACGTAGTTCATTACAAGATGAAAGATGCTTACAAAGGAAATCAAATCCAAACAAACTATTATAAAGGAAACAAAGCGATGAAAAAAGGATTATAGGAAACGAAACAACAAACTCCAAATACAAGACTAAAAGACGCCAAAAGCGCGACTTCCGGGAAACTTGCTTCTTCTTTGCAACTGGTTATGCCAACAACTACTCCATATGCTTGGGTAGCGGATTGGTGTTCACATTTGGTAGAGCTTGAGCAAGTTTTACCACCTCGTTGTCAATCAAATCTTGAATTTTTTGTTCGAGAGTGATACACTTCTCGGTATCATGTCCAACGACTCCTGAATGATAAGCACAATGCTTATTTGCGTCATACCACTTGGCTGAAGTATTCATAGTCTTGCCTTCCACTGGATGTAATATCCCTGCCTTTTTCAATCTCTCAAAAAGTTGAGTCCGTGTCTCACACAATGGAGTGAAGACTCGGGGAGGTTTTTTCTCAAAATTGGGACAAGGTGCATTGTTTCGATGATTTTGCATTGGTCGTGGAGGACGAAATATTGCTTGATTGTTGCAAACATAATATTGTGAACCAGGATAGCCCTGAGGTGGTTGACGGTTATATGAGGTAGCTCCTCGAGTCGTTAACATCATAACCTCTTTCTCCTTTTTCTTTCCAAAGGAACCAGTTTGATAGGCCCTGTTAGCAAACTGGGATGATGTGTAACTCGTTATTCTGCCCGTCTTGAGACCGTCTTTAATCATTTCTCCACCCTTGATAACTTCAGCAAATGTCTTTCCACCCATTGTCACCATTCACTCGTAGTATTCTGAGTCTTGTGCTTGAATGAAGTAGGTGATCATTTCTGATTTCTCCATGGGTGGATGCACCCTAGCAGCGTCTTCCCTCCAACGAATGGCATATTCTCGAAAGCATTCAATCGACTTTGGTTTTAGCTTGGTAATAAAGATCCTATCGGGAGCAATTTCAACATGTAACTTGTAGTGATCTACAAAATCATTTGCAAGATCATCCCAAGTACGCCATTTAGTCACATCTTGCTTTGAGTACCATTCCAAGGCTTTTCCAGTCAGACTTTGATTGAATAGCTTGATTCTTATCCCTTCGTTGTTTCCAACGCCAATCAACTTTTCACAGTAAATTTTCAAGTGAAAGAAAGCATTTTCTGATCCACTGAACTTTTCAAACTTCGTAATCTTGTAATCGGGTGGAAGCTCAACTTCAGGGAATGTGTTCATATCTCACACTCTGGCTACTATCGAACCCACAAAGACCTCTCATAGCATCTTTTAAGTTTTTCATCTTCCTACTCATCATTTCAGCATTAACTGATTTTTGTATCATTTTCAATTTCAACATAGTGGTTAACATCTTGGCGGTGAAACTCCTGAGCCTTGGTAACAAGTGGAGCAGTGACATAAGTGTACACTGGCGGAGCATGATGTGTTACTGTTAGAGCTTTTGGAGGAGCAAATATGTACAGAAGAAGAGTATCCTAAGTTGAATGAGTGAGTGAGGCACTTTGAGTTTGTTGAAAGGTGGTAAAATGATCTCCTTGATTGAGCTCACTTGAAGTTGGAAACGAAGGTGGCATGGGTCCTTTTTGGCGGGCATCAGGTGGTAAGTTCTGAGAAGCAGCATGGTATTGTGTTACCAGGAGGTTCAGTTCACCAATTTGTTGCTCTAGACGAGTGATGACTGTCATGGGTGATTATGTTGCTACCGAGGCGCTAGGATTGGCCGTGACAGATGAAGTGAGGATCATTTCGGATGACGTAACTGTGTTGATAGTGAAATTCATTTTTGTATGAGTCCTCTTAGTAGTCTAAGTAAGAAATGAAGAGTCTGTAGAAATTTCCTTGACCTTAGACCGTGTAAAATATGAATGTTCTGCTAGCGGGTACTTTGGTGAAGTGAACAAGTTTGATTACCAACACAAATCACTCTTTTCTTCTAAAAACAACTCAAAAAATAAGAGAATTAGTCCATTAATCATAATAATCAACCAAAATAACATATAAAACAAATAACATTTATTTTGCTTCAAACAGATTAGTCCAAAATTCGAAGAATAAAGGACTCTAAAAGAATGACCAAATGGGAAAACTTTGATTGTTTTGTGAACTAAAATTTTAACAAAAGAAAGGAATTTGAACAAAGCAAACTATATAATTTGAGTAAAGATTCAAATGTTAACTTTTGGAAGGTTTAATTGGAAAATCTCTTTTGAGAATAAAGACGATTTAAAAATTGACATGAAACTGACAGAATATTTAGTTACGTCAGTTAGGTAAGTGTGAAAAATAATTGTCAAGAAACAACAAGGTCAACGTGAATTTGAATGATGACCTAATAATTTTTTAAAGCTCTATTGAACATTGAACTTGAGTGATTTTGAACCTATTTTGATAATGGAGTGAAAGAGTATTTTGGAAGGCCTGAAAATTGAGTTTATATGCCAAACAAGGTTTTGAGACTTCGGAATAGAATAATGGATCAATCATGTTTAAAGCAAAACATATGTATAGAACAAATAAGTCAAGCAAGAACAAACGAAACAAAATTTATAACATTTAACACACAATTAATATATAACGCCTCCTAACATACATGTGACCTTTTGAGCCAAAGGTAGGCCTAACGTTTGAAGTATGTGTATATCGTTTGTGAAACTTTACATTGCCCATAACCCAAAATTATACAAGTTTTACGAATAAACTGAATGAGGATACATAATAGGGGAAAAGTGATGCAAAATAATCAGTCCCGCGCAGGGGTACACTCCTAAACTAAGCTTCCATGAAAGGTCTTCCGTTCTCGAACTTCTTAATGCTTTTTGAATTTCTTCTGGATGAGAAGGATCTTTCTTTGATTTTCAACAAAGAAACTACCTATAAAAATAAAAATCCAACCCAAGGACAATGGTACGCACAAATCGACATACATATCCTTCAAATTTAACAAATAGTTGGATGATTGTCTTATACTGACCGGGGGTCAATTAGACAGAATTGAGTTTTCTAATGGGTCAATACACCTTGAATATTGAGTTATCTTAGGTTAATGCACCTAAAAGAGAGTTTTGGTTTAGCTCTAACTTAGGTAGGCTAGAGTGGGCTTTATTTTGATATGGATCGGTGACCCAAGTGGACAATTTGGGCTGGACCAATTAGTGATCGTTGACTATCCAGTAGTAAACTATATTCGCCAGAGTACCCTAATAAACAGTTTGGATAACGACTGTGACCCGCATAATCATCCTTTCAATTTCAAATTAAAAAAAAAGGTGTCAATTGGCGAAATAAATGTAATGCATTCAATGACAGTAATATTCAAAATTTAAACACATAATTGCATAGAATATCAATTCATACAAATAATAGTTAGCCAAACAATAAATCCTTTTGTGTAGAACCTAGATGAATTCCCAGCAGAGTCGTCATTTTGTTGACATCTCGTCAGAGGGAGCAACGTTGCGATGACTCGCCAAAAAATAGTTAAACAATTTTTATAAAGACTTAAAAGAATTTAAAAAGGGGTAAAAGGGAGTCGCCATTTGTGCATCGTCTTTATCATTTTGAGAGTTACCGTCAGACTTTAGAAAATTGGATATTGCCCTCACCATAGGCATTACTAGGTATTCAAACCAACCGTAAAAGCCACTGGAAATATGCTGAGTTAGTTTCAGCAAAGCACACACTGCAGAAAATTTTTCTTGCCCTTCAGAATAAATGAATGTATTCCAAAAGGCTTGAAGTAAATCATCAATAGTTCCTCTAAGGTGTTGTTCTCTTACCTCTTTCGGGAAGTCCATGAAAAATGCAATTGCAGAATATCTAGTATATGGATTACCTGAATGGAGAGATTCCAAAAAGAATACCATCATCTCCTCCCAATCTTGCTCGTTTAAGAAGAAACAGTTCATTATCTTACCAGCCAATTTCCAAAGATTTTTATCGATTGTTTCAGACTAAAGATTTTTATTGATTGTTTCAAAATGTCCTTGATTGAACAATTTTAGAACTGCTACCTTCAGTTCTTCTCTCACAGCAAAAGAATAATAGTTTCAAAAATTTTGCGACTGGGGACCATCAGAGTTGTCTCCTCCTGACAACACTAAATCAATTATCAGTTCCATATGATCAACATGATATCTATCCTCCAAATTTGGCATCGCTGCCAAAAGAAGTACAGTGGTCGAATTGAAATCACTTTCGATATCGACCCGACTGCGTTTGAATAAAATATCAACGTGAGATAGGTAGCCATGGTGAGAGAGGGTTTTGGCGAGAAGACAAAGTGCTGAAAAGAGAGAGGGTTTTGTCGAGAATGAAAGGAGAAAGCGTTTTGGCGACAACACAGAGAGCTGAAAAGAGATAGGGTTTAAAGTAAATTGATTAGATTTGGCTAGCATTGTAATTAAACGATAGCTCAAACAAACTTCAAATGCACCCGAATTGATATAAATTAATTAATGAGCTTCTTATTCTTAACGAAATAAAATAATTAAATTAATTATAAACTAATGATTCAAAATTATAACTATAATTTTAACTAAACCAATTTAATAAAATACTTACTAAATTTAAAATCTTTTTGAGATGATTTTCAAAATGTTTATAAAATATACTAATTATATACAAAATTATATAAAACATATATGTCACTTAAAAATTATAAAAATGATAAAATTAATTAAAAGTAACTTGAAAAATATTTTAAACTTTATAAAAACTAATTATTTCAAATCATTTGGAATTAAAGAAGCTTGTTGATTAATATATAACGTGGAGGGCCCAAATTGGGTGTCAACATATATAATGCACGGTTTACTTAAACCTTCTATATTTAACAAAGTTTTTGACCAATAGGAGCTTGTAAATTAATCTAATTTAAATCCTAGCCAAAATTAGTAATTAATTCAATTTGATTACATTCTTAATTAAAATTGACCATAATTGAAACTCATATGACCATATTCTAATTTGAAATCTAACCCTTTAATTGTCAACGTTCACATTCCAACAATACGTTTACCGCCTCTATAACATTCAACATACCATAGTTCGACATCGATATGATACACCGGTGAACAACTAGACGCGTACCTTCGTCGTATTCTTCCCAGTTCCCATCGACCCCCACAACCCAAAAATGAGAACATATTAGGTGAAGGCCAAGATCAGATGGCAATCTGTTCCAATTTGTTCATTAATCTGTGGTACATTCTTTGTCCTTGAAAAGAAATTCGAATTGAGAATTTGTTGTATCCTTATCCCATTATATTCCCCCAATTCATACCCCTTTTCATTCTCAAGAAAGGTTGGAGAAACAACAGATAGAAACACAATATTTGAATTACTCTACCCAGCTCAATTTTGTTTTTGTCTTCTTTTTGTTTTGAATATGTTGTGATCATATGTTATATATTTTCTTATGTTTAAATTAAATATATGAATCAAAGCATTAAGTTGATTAAGTGCATTTTTGTGTTATTGGTTTTTCATCATCTTGAATCTGTGTTTCCCTGTGTACCATTGTCCTTTATTTGTTTATTAATGTCGATTCTATCTTCAAGCATGCGTAGGAGTTTTAGGGTCGATTATCATAATAGTTGAGTAAGATCTGCTATTTTTTTCGCTTGAGTTTTGTTTATTCCTTGTTATCTGTATGATTGTCTAAAATGAGTTAAATTGACATTACTGTCTGAATAAGTTGTTTGGAGTTGTTACGAACAAAAGGTTACAATTGTTTATTCCTTGTTGTTCCCCATTGATCATTTTCCTTTTGAGACTGGTTGCAACAACAACCTATTTTTTTTAAAAAATAGTCTCCGTACTTGTTGACACCCAAATTTGACCCTTCGCTATAGAAATTAATTTTCGAGCTCCTTTAATTTCAAACGAGTTGAAACAATTAACTTTATAAAATTCAAAACAATCTTCAAGTTTTTAAAATAACCTTGTCAATTTCATAATTTTTGAATAATAAATATGCTTTATATAATTATGTATATAATTAGTACATTTTTATTTTTATTCGAAAATCATCTCAAAAAAATATTTTATTTTGTTCAAATATTTTACTAATTAGTTTAGTTGTATAATAGTTTAATTTTTTAAAAATTAATTAGTTTATAATCAAGTCAATTATTCTATTTCGTTAAGATTAAGAAGCTCATTTAATTAATTGGAAAAATTTTCAAAATGTCAATATGTTAGCATTTAATAGAACCCCTTAGCCATACTTTCAATATTTATTAAAAATGTCAATATTTTAATTTGTTATATTGTTGATTTATGTATTTTTTTTCTTTGATTTAACTTAATAAAATACAACTAAGCAACTAACAAATTTGAGAAAATCACGGGAGAGAATCTTTCAAATTAAGTAAATAGTGCTGAAAATATATTATTATATACTTTACAGATTAAGAGACTAAAATAGGCACAAATTCTCTCTGTTTGCAACAAATTTTAAAGTGACAGAAAATAAATTACAATCACAAAAAAAATATGAAGAAACATAATTTTATTGATCAAGATTGTGAGTACAATTTTGTTTCTCCCTTGATTCCACTCTCCTAAGATTGATCCATGACTCGAGGGCCGTTAGTGACGTATTTCTCGAACTAGGATGATTTAGATTTGACCGCTAATAATCCATGACTTTTTATGAAATATTTGAGATCTTGATCTTTAAAGATATCCAAAAGTTTATGGGATATTTTGAGATGTCTTTTAAGGAAATTTAGTACCATTTATATAGGCATAAACTAGGGTTTATGGTTGAGTAGCCTCCAAGAATTCTAATTGAAACTGAACACACCTTCTAGAGTCCCAATTCGAATTGAACACGTCTTGTAGAGTCCGCAAAATTTCAATGTCTACACTCTCGTCTTCCTCATCATCCATTAATGACTTCCAATTCTCCATTGATGATCCTCCATTGAGTTATGTATTTATTTTACTTTCATAGTGAAAACTAAAAATTGTATCCAGTGATCAAAATTGTATTACATGGCTGCCAAATATATTTTCTTTTATTTGTATTATAAAAATATTATTGATTGCATCTCAAATATAATCAAATCATTACATATGAAAACGATTTAAGAAAGGATACAAGATTCTGGAGGAAAATAGCATACATAGTGGAAATAATACAATCTTTTGAGGAAGAATACAGTATTCTAAAAAAAATACAAATTGACTTTGAAAGAAATATGATACATCAATGCTTAAGAAATACAAATCCATTTGACATACCTATTGAAATGACTACAAACTAAAAAAGAAATACAATGTTCTTAATAAAAATATAAATGTTGAGTAAAAGAAAAACAATTGACAAACAAAAATTAATATGAATACAATTTTTGCAACCTTCTTCTCTCACTCTCTCTTTCTTCTTCTTCTCCGTCTGCTATGTTCCTTTTTCTAATTTTTGTTCACCAAACCCAAATCTGAATTCGTATTCACTTGTGCATTAGGAAAATTCTGTCTCGTCATCCAAAAAAATTATAATTACCTGGGAAATTGAAAAAACTTTCATGTCCAAACTTCCAAACAAATTAATGATTCAACAGTTAACGAATACTTGATTCTCATATAATGACCGAAACATATTTTATCTTAAAACAAACTATACTACACACAAAATACAACAGATATAACATAATGAAATAGAATCACTATTTCTTACTATTTCTTAAAAAAGAATACAACTATATAAAGTAAAAATGTATCTTTAATTGATTGGATACAATTAACACTCTTACAATGTCCACAACTATAATAGGATACATAGATATGATGAGTCCAAGTATGTGCGTATATTATCAAAACTAACAGAATGTCCACAAATACAAAAAAAATAAAAAAATTAAGGAATACAATATTTATACTAACAAACCCACAATATCCATGGACAATGACATTATTATTTTATATCAGTATGCATACTTAATGAATTTTGAATACAAAAGAAAATTGTTACAGATACTCGAGACTAATAGAAAATCATGATTTTTATAATTTTAACAACTTAACTGAACATGTAAATATTGTAATGGTAATATAATCAATAAAGGATGGAAAATCACTAGAAAATTGTTGATTTAGTTGGATACCTCTTGTAAACCTCTTAGATTCGGCCATTAGAGAGTGATTTTGAGGATTTCAAACCCTAAACAAAATTGGTCAAACAAATTTTTTGAAAGATTTAAACAAAAATAAAATCAATAAACAAACCTAAAAATTGGATAAATATGCATACCTTAATCCAAGGAATTGTTGTGAATATCTTTAGAGATACATTTTTTAGTTTCTGAAATTTTTTTTTTGAAAAAACGGAAGAGAGAGAAGTGGGAGTTGAAAGATGAAGAAGAATTGGAACAGGGAAATCAGTGAGAGAGAAAATACTTTTTTCTTTGAAAAGATATGAGAGAGAATGAGTTGGAAAACTTTAATTAAGGTGAGGTAAAACACGAACTAAATTAGGATACACAATGTTTTCTAAAATATTGACATTTTGACATTTTTTGCTAATATTTATAAACTATAGATGTTTTAATAATTATGCTAGGATTTTTTACTAGTTTGCTAAGTTTCCTTAATTAATTTATATTAATTCGTTTTATTTAGTTTTTAGCCGAATCACCAACTAAACCCAATTTGACTAAATTTTTAACTCTTAATGGCTACAATTGAAATTCATATAGTCATTTTCTTAATAACAATCCTAGTCATTTCCTCACCTTGCCTTCTTGGATCATTTTAAGACCAAGTTGGGCCATTCATTCAGCAATTTCCAGCAGCCAAGTTTAACCTTGCCCAACCCACCTTTTCCAGACCCGACCCAATTCCATAATGACCCAACAATACAACATACCCGACCCAGTAGCGAAGAATATTGCGAACCAGACGCGATCCCTCCTTTAAGGAAGGATTTTGAAATTTGAATTTCAAATTTCTACCCGAATTTCCCCCAATTCAATCTCAATGTCCTCTTATAAATACCCCACCGTCTTCACTGTTCAACGGGATTTTTTTTTGGCGGCTGAATTCTCGACCTAAAAGACAGAGGCGCGAATACAACTTCTCAAAAAGATTTGTAAAATCCAAAATACACCTTCATGATTGCCAAAAAGAGAGCATTCTTAGAGGAAATATTTTTCTTCTTGGGCTGTCTCGAATTGTTTTGATCTATTAGAGTTCGTCGGAGTCCGGCAAAGCTTAGTCGTGGTGTTGGTGGAAGTTCATCGTGGCTAGCTCGTCGTCCCAGTAGCTGCTCTAAGAAAGGTAAAATCCCTCTCCTAATCTTGACTTGTTCCTCTTTGTTTTGCGTAGTCGATTTACAGACTGATTTAGCTATGGTTTACTTTGATGAATTCCATTTGTTGTCTGATTGTGTAGTTTCTGTGTGTTGTTCTTGTCTATAACTGGCTGGTTGATCTATAGAGATTTCAGTCTTTCTTCTTATTTCTATTCGCTTTCGTCTAAATTGATCATCACCTATCTGTGGTGTTGGGGCAGCATGAGTTTGTTCTGGATCAAAGTGTGATTGTTTAGGCTCGATTTTGCTTTTGACAAGGCAGTAGCATTTGTTGATTTAAATCGATCTTGTCTTTCCAGTAGTTGTTTACTGCCATAGGTAGTGTCGATTTATGATATAAATTGTTCCATTATAGCATGATTTCCATGTTTCTGGTAGCATATGTTGTTTAGTAAGTATATATTTGGTTGATCTCATTTGGTTAAAAATGTGATATTTGATTACATCGTGATGTTTTTTTTTTTTTTTGATTAGTTATCAATGCCTATGTTAGCTTTTACGTTCTTCTTCTTTAGTTTGATTTCGGTGGTTGGTTATTTTGATCCATTCTAGGTTCCGTTACAGGTCATTTATTGTTTGTTTTGAAATTGACATGATTTAGATATGAATATTGGTAGCTTGTTTCATCAAAATTCATGGAGTCCAACCTGAAAATGATCTCATTTTTGTACAATTAGTTCACTGTTGAATATCTAGATTTTTAGTTCTTTGTTCTGCCCTTGGTTTAGCATCACTTGCTCATCAGCCTCATTTGTTGATTATGATGATGGAATGAACTCTTGAACAGTTGAACTGTTAGTATGATTATAGCACGATTAATTTTTGTTTTTTGTCTAAGCCTGAATCATTTGTTGTTATGGTTTCATTACAATCTAGCCTTCCATTTATTTTAAGTTTAAATCTGATCTGGTTCTGATTCAGAATAAGTTGATGACTGTTTGAAATTGCCTTGACTGTAGCCATGTTTCTTTAGTGATTTTGGTAAATGTGTTGGAACATTAAAGTTAGTCTAGTTTTCTTATTTTTTCCAGTAGTCATCTTGTCTCTTTGGCTTAATAGATGAAATAAGTGGTATCTTGAATCATGATTGTGTCAATACAATCGTATCCTGCTCATAATTTATTAAGGCATCTCTTTGCTCTTTCAAAATTTTGGTCCTTGCTATATTATTCAACTTGATTCATTTGTCCTATTTTAACTCCCTTTGGTGCATTTTTATTTTATGAGCATTAGTCTTCAATATCATTTAGAGCTACGGTTTCAGATGTTACCATTAAGTACTAATTCTTGCCCTCTTTATTTGCATGTGAACTCTCTTGCTCGAGTCCAATTGGACTCCACCATCTCTTGCATTCTCTTATCTTCGAGTCAACCTCCTTTAAACTGGTTGAAATGAAAGTTATTTTCATTGGGTCTGATCCTAAAAGAAGACAGCAGCAACGGCCTCAAAAGGCTGAAAATGAGTGGCAGAAATGGGTCAAAAGACCTCCTAAAATTTCAGTTTTAAGTTGTATTATAATTGGGCCAAAGACCCATTTATTTGTAATATTATTTTGCTAGTTTTAGGACAGGTGAACTTGGGCCTAAAGCCCAAAAGAAATTCAATTTTTTTAAGGAAAAATTACAGAAATCCACCTTTTAGTTTACTTATTACCATTATTCCCTATAAGTTTTACAAAATTCCTCATTTTCGCGCATCAGATTAATGTATCAGCGCTTATATTATTGTATCCGTTTGAGGGATTTCTGTAATTATAAACTTTTAAGGGATAGATTGTAATTTTGCCTTAAAAGTATGTGATTT
>NW_006239079.1:489212-505722 GCF_000226075.1 Solanum tuberosum | reverse complement strand
CATCAAATTAATGTATCAGTGCTTATATTATTGTATCTCGCGCATCAGATTAATGTATCAGAGCTATATAAGTGCTGATACATGCGCGATATACAATAGTATAAGCGTTGATACATTAATCTAATGTGCGAAATACAATAATATAAGCGCTGATACATTTATTTGATGCGCGAGATATAATAATATAAGCGCTGATACACTAATTTGATATGTGAAAATGAGGGATTTCTGTAATTATAAACTTTTAAGGGATAAATTGTAATTTTGCTTTTAAAGTATGTGATTTTTGTAATGTGCCCTTTTTTTAATGATAGTTTAGGACAGGTACAAATGGGCTAAAAGACCCAAAATGAAAATAGGTCCAAGTACTAGTCCAGGCGGACAGAGAATCAGACTTGGGCCCAAAACACTCTCTCTTTATTTTATCTATTTCGTATTTGTTTAATTGTTTATTTGCTAGTCAATTTTAAAGTTTTTTCCTAATTCAAATTTCCCAAAATATAACCATTTTGGATTACCTACTTAAAATTAAGTAAATATCTTTCTACTTGACTTTCAAGAATAATTTGCAAAAAGTTTAACTTAAATAATATTTTTTAATATTCTCGTTCCCCCTTTAAGATATCTTTTAAAATTTTAAATTGTTTACTTCTTAATTGGTTTAAGTATGCATATTCTCTTTAAAATATTTTAATTATCGAATAATCGCAAGTTAGCGAATGTTTTAGATGTCTTTAAATCATTCTTAAAACATTAATATGTTGATTTCCTGATTTGATCTTTTGAAAAATTAGTTTTCATAATTTTCCTTTAAATATTAAGTGACGACACTTCTTTTCGTTTCTTTTTAAATGAAAACAGTACTGAAGTTTTCCTCGATGGATCTCTTAGTTAGGGATATCTAGATGGTATAAATTTATTTAGAATTGAGGTGTAATGAGTTGATTGATATATTTTATTCTGCTCTCTGACCTCTGTTAAACACTAAGTGCTAAGGCATCTTGAAGTGTGAAGGATAAACTCTCTTTCACTTGGCATCGACCACACTACTCTCATCAAAACAATTGTTCGGTTTTTCTAATTTCATCTGCATGAGTTAGCTCCTTGTGTTTTTTACTAGGCTTTTAAGTCATACACGGTCCCTTAAAGTTGTTCGCATAATTCACTTAGACATTTTATCTTGGGCTTGTTCCAATTGAACACCTTCATTAGTTAAAAAAATATATCTATTGAACACACTGCGTGACAATCAACTAAAAATAGAGAGTGTGTATCATACACTTGCTAATGATGTGGCATAGTAACAAATAAGAAAACGACATGTGGCATTTCGTCCATAATAAAAAGAAAAAAATAAATTAAAAAGAAAAATAATAGAAAAACTATGTTTTTAACAAAAAGAAAAAATAAAGAAAAAAGAAAAACTCTTCTTTCCCTCATTTCTTCTTTGCCAGAACACCCCACCCAACCCACCCATCCACCCTGCGTCCATCCTTCTGCTTTCTTTACCGGAACACGTACAGAGCCGCCGCGTCTAAAATCAACGATAATCATCTTCGTTCCACCTTTTTTTGTCTCAACGTATTTTTTTTTCCATTCATACACCTGTCCCTCTCGTTTATTCCGATATCCATCAACATTGTAGTTGTCATTTCTCTCAATCTCACTTTCTTTTTCAATCATCAATTCAGATTCTCATATTAATTTTTTTCTACTTCTATGTTGTGAGTTCTTTAGGATTTTGAATTTTTTTTAACAATTTGAAAGAAAATAATTTCATATTCGTATTAGTCTTGCCAGAAAAAATGAAATTTCGCCGGAATTATTTTTGACGCATTTGATTTTAGTTTTTGATAATATTAGTAATTGTGGAATGCCGCTAGTAAAAATAATCATCAAGGAGTGTATGGGAAAGGGGTGTGGCGGGGTCATGGCAAAGAAATTTGGCCGGATTTTAAAAAAAATAATATGACATTGAAAAGTTTAATTGGGGATGACACAGCCAATAATTTAACTAGGAAATTAAGTTTAGCAGATTCAGGTTTTCGTTTTAACAAAAAATGAAAAAAAAAAGTAGAATGAAAATGAAGTGCAAGAGATTTTTAAGGAGTGAAGAAGATGACAGGTCTTGTGTGGGGTGGGGTTGTTTCTTTTTCTTGATTAAGAGCTTTTTTTTATATATAGTTATTTAGTTAATGTATGCAGGTGTGAAAAAAGTAACAAATTATTTTTAAAAAAAATTAAAAAATGAAATAGGAACCTATTCACGCGCTCAACAGCGGTGTGTTTAATATGTATATGTTTTGAACAATTTAAGTGTTCAATAGGTACAAATCCTAGTTGAGGTGTCTAAGTGAATTATGCGAACAACTTTAAGGGGATGTGTATGACTTGAGCCTTTTTACTATTATCATTACTTGGTTCTTTGTTTGTTTTTATTAGATTAATTGGGGCTTTAAAAGGAAATCGACATTACTATATGTTAAAGTTATTGTTTGTTCTTATGTGCGGCTGACTATATGTTATAGTTTTTTCTCCACAAATTTCTTATTGCTTTAAATGTTCACACAAATCAAGACCGGTGAATTTTTCCCTGGCATTTTGGTTTTCTCCTGATGCAATATCGTTGATTTGAAAAATCATGTTAAAGTTATTGTTTGTTCTTATGTGCGGCTGACTATATGTTATAGTTTTTTCTCCACAAATTTCTTATTGCTTTAAATGTTCACACAAATCAAGACCGGTGAATTTTTCCCTGGCATTTTGGTTTTCTCTTGATGCAATATCGTTGATTCGAAAAATCATTGTTTTAAATCCTCAAACAGTAGAAGTGCGCGTCGAGACACAACGGTGCCTCAGGGCAGGGGTGGGTGGGACACCTCGAGACACGATGGTGCCTCGGGGTGAGGTGGGGGTGGGGAGGGAGGGGTCTCGAGGCACGACGGTGTCTCGGGGGGGCTCGAGGCACGAAGGTGCCTCAGGGTGGAGGTAGGGAGGGGGCGGGAGTGGGGGAGCCTCGGTGCCTCGGGGAGGGGTGGGGGCCTCGAGGCACTACGGTGCCTCGGGGTAGGGGTGGGGCCCCGAAGCACGACGACGTTGTCTCAAGGTAGGGGTAGGGGACCCCGAGGCACTACGATGCTTCGGGGTAGGGGGTGGGGGCCCCGAAGCACGACGACGTTGTCTCAAGGTAGGGGTAGGGGACCCCGAGGCACTACGATGCTTCGGGGTAGGGGGTGGAAGGGCCTCGGGGCGTGGGTAGGTGTGGCTCGAGGCATGATGGTGCCTCGCGACGACGGTATGGGAGGGGTCGAGGCACGGTGGTGCCTCGCTATTTAAAACATGTGATGTATCAATATCAAAACCATCCGATACAAATATTTGGGACTATAACAATTCATTTCTGAAAATAGTCATATGTGAGAGGATAATGTGATGAGTAATATTGGCCAATGGAATGCATTGAAGCTCACCAATGGAAAACATGAAAATATGTCATAATGCTATTATTGGAAAAAAGCTTCTTGTAGAGTTTTAAACCACACACAAGATTAAGTGGGAAATAATGAACCAAACACTTGATAAAAAATAATTCCTACATTACTAATTCCTGCATTATCAATCTTTCTACCAAACGACCCTTAAAAGAAATAGTGAATGGATAATACTTTGAATGATACTGATTCACTAATACAAAGAGCTTGATATTCTTTTTGTAAAATAACTGTGGTGTCCAGGCAAGCTTGCACGCATGTAGTCTAATTTTCACGAGATACCTGCCACCTCCATGAGCAACATGGACCGTGTAACTCTGTCCACCAAGGCTAGCTAGGACAGATGAAAAGAAATCACCTAGTGGTTTTGTCTCTTGAACCCGAGACCTCATGGTTATCATCCATTTCATTGTCCTCTAAGCCACACCAAAATTGAGCATGATATTCTTAAGTGGGATAGTTGTAATTTGTAATAGCCTAAATTCTTATAATCATGTGTGCTCTGACCTCTATCCATTTGATTAAGGTGTTACTTAATTGAGGGAGACGAAAAAACACGAGGTTGAGGAATAAAATACGTCCACTAGACAATGACATGCCTGCCAGATTGAATGTATGTGAACTCCACTCAATCTTGTGGGAATGAATATTATTTTTTAGTATTTTCTATCCGCATCCCTTGCTTGAACCTTGTACATTTAACAAAGTTTTACAGGCGTATGGCTTCATAATAATCTCCAAAATTGTCTGGTCGGAGCTCTGAAGAATTCTTCATCTTCCTCGTGAAATAGAATGGCTAGGTCTGTCTTTGCAGAAACTACAAAGAGAGTACCATTGTCATCCTAAAACACTTTCCGTGTCATAATAAGAATCAATGGATGCAGAGAGCCATTATCTTGGTGTGTGTCATAATATCTACAATAATCAACTGATGATGCAGAGGGATGATGCTGGTGAATAGAACCATGTTGTTTGGAACCATATCAATGAAAGGAGGCTTTGACATATCTGGATGCATAATAGGTGATTCTTGAGTACATAGCAGCGCAATTTGAACCACCCTTAGTACTTCATTTACATATGCCCTTTTCTCCTTGAAATGTTTCGAAGCCTGCACGTTAAATTAATAAAATAATGTCAAACACAAAATTCTGTCAAAAATAGAAATATAAAATGACCTGATTGTGAACTACGTCTACAAGCTAAGTAAATGCAAGTGTTGAGGGGAAATTACAATGGTTACAAGGGTGTCTAGAGTGTCATCGGCTGGAATTTTGTTGAACTCCCTTCCGCTTACTATTTCCAGGATAAGAGTGGTAACATGTATCCACTGCAGGTACTCCAGAGCGTTCGAGAATCATTTAGGTGTTGAAATCTCTTCGTCTTTCCTCTCTAAATCGGACGATCCTCCGTTTAAGTGTCGTTATTCGAATGAGCTGCTTAGACTTTCTTTCTGGTGATCTGAATGATATATGGCGTATTAGATGTTAGTCGTTAAATTAGTTGACTTGATAGGGTATCTTAAAGAATATCCATCTTGTTTTACTCGCAATGAACAAATGTTCGTTTGGTTGTGATTTTGAGTACACTGGTTGTACAGTTTGTTTATTCGTAGTTTTGGCTGTCTTCTCTTTCGTTTTTGATTCATTGTTATAGATTCTCATCTATGTTAGCTTAATCTCGTAGGGTTGATTTTTGTTCTCGCATAACTTGAATGCTATTAATATCTATTTTGGCTTTAACTCATGATATCTTATTCTTCACTTGTTAAAGTTTGTCCTTTAACTTGACTTGTAGCCTTGCTGCCAGGTTTTCTTATCCTTTAAATTGAGGCTGAATTAGTTTATTACACTAGCTTAAAGTTACTTTATTACATTACTTTAAAACATGTTTCAGATGTCCATAAGACACCATTGCATCCGTTACAACACAACTTGGGAAGGCAGAATCCCAAGAAATCCTAGTTATACATGAAATAGAATTTTTTGCTAGATTATGGGCTAATACATTCCATGTTCGAGGAATATATATAATCTCAATTTCTTCAAAAGACTTCATCAATCGCTAGACATCCTCGCAAATGGTCTCTATTTCCCAAGATGTTATCAAATTCTTTTGCAACATTTGTATGACGTTCTTTGCATCTGACAGTATGTGAATCTTTGACCAACCCTTTCGTAGTGCTCTTTCCACAGCTTCCCGAATTGCTAGTGCTTCAACAGTTATGGCCTTCCCTACAAATTGAATAGGGCTACCAAAGGCATGAAGCAAATGACCACAGCTATCTATAGCCACCATTCCGATGCTTGCTTTTTCCTTCTCCCTTTGTAAACTTGCATCTGTGAAAACAACAACCCCATCTCGGGCAAAAGTAATGGTTACATCATAAATCTTGTTTGGTATAGGATTCACAACTGCCGAATTTTTCATAACATCGTCATATTCATGTAAATCAAATAGAGAGAGAGAGATATTGTACAATTGTACTTGGTTGCCGTCAGTTCAATCTCCGGTGGAATCGGCGAGTGAGAACCCTCAAGTAACCGGAAAAAATGGCGGATAGGGTTCCGACTGGGAGGCCGAAGCGTTTACAAGCTGGTATTATTTCGAAAATCTGATTGGAAAATTTCATGTACCATAGTAATCTCGAGATCGATTTCGGTGATTGGGTTAATTTCATTACTGGACAGAACGGAAGTGGGAAAAGTGCTATACTGACAGCATTATGTGTGGCATTTGGGAGCCGTGCTAGAGGCACACAAAGGGCCAATACACTAAAGGATTTTATAAAGACGGGCTGCAGCGATGCCCTTGTACACGTGGAAATGAAAAACCGAGGAGAGGATGCTTTTAAGGCTGAAACTTATGGTGACCTGATAATGATAGAGCGCAGGATTTCAGAGTCTACTAGTTCTATCGTACTAAAGAATTACCAAGGTAAAAAGGTGGCTTCCAAAAGAGAGGAACTCCAAGAGCTTATAGTACATTTTAATATTGATGTGGAAAATCCATGTGTAATAATGAGTCAAGACAAAAGCAGGGAGTTCTTACATTCAGGAAATTCAAAGGACAAGTTCAAGTTCTTTTTCAAGGCAACACTACTTCAGCAAGTGGAAGATCTTCTGATTGGTATTCAGAGTCAATTGAAAAACGCTAATGAACTAGTTGCTGAAATGGAGAAATCAATAAATCCTATAGTGAAAGAACTTGATGAATTGCAAGGAAAGATTAGAAGCATGGAGCATATAGAGGAGATTTCTAATCAGGTAGACTTGTTGAAGAAGAAATTGGCATGGGCATGGGTCTACAGTGTAGATAAGCAGTTACAAGATAAAAGCAAATGGATCGAGGAGCTGAAAGGACGGATTCCCACTTGTCAATCTCGAATTGATCAGCATCTTAGGAAGATGGAGGAATTGAATGATCAGTTAACCAAGAAGAAAGCTCAAATTGCTCATATGATGGAAAAGACATCAGAAGTGAGGAGAATGACAGACGAGTTGAAGCAGAGTCTTTCTTTGGCTTCAAAGGAAAAACTTGAGCTGGAAGAGGAGCGGGGTCGTAAATTTAATTACATTCAAAAAATGGCAAAACGGGTCAAGACTTTTGAACAACAAATACGTGATATGGATGAGCAGAATATTAGAAATACACAGGCGGAAGAACTTGATATGGAGGTGAAACTGAAGGAGTTCCAAGCTGAGATTGACAGTGCCAATGTTGTATTTCAAAGGTTGAGGAATGAAGAAGATACCTTAATAGATCAAATTAATCAGGCGAAGGATGAGATAAACAAAATTGTTCATGAGATTGAAGAGTATGACAAGAGGGATCGTGACATCCGCTCTCGCATTCGTGAGTTTCAACTTCATCAAAGCAACAAGGTTACGGCCTTTGGAGGAGGTAGAGTGATGGGCCTCTTGGAGGTAATTGAAAGACAACATAGAAAGTTCAACAGGGCTCCGATTGGTCCAATAGGTGCTCATGTGACCTTGGTTGATGGTGACAAGTGGGGTACTGCTATTGAATGTGCCGTCGGCAAGGTGCTTAATGCTTTTATTGTAACTGATCATAAAGATTCCCTTTTATTAAGAGCATGCGCAAGGGAAGCGAACTACAAACACTTACAGATTATCATTTATGAGTTCTCTAGACCAAGGTTGCATATTCCCGATCATATGCTTCCCCAGACTCATCATCCAACGGCAATTTCTGTTCTACGTTCTGACAATCCTACCGTACTAAATGTCTTGATTGATGTGGTAATGCTGAGAGGCAAGTTCTAGTTAAAGACTATGATGCTGGAAAAACAGTTGCTTTTGATCAATGGATTTCAAATTTAAAAGAAGTTTACACTTCTGATGGGTACAAAATGTTTTCTCGGGGTTCTGTCCAAACTATTCTTCCACCAATGAAGAATACGAGAGGTGGGCGTCTTTCTGGTTCTTATGATAATAAAATTAAAACTCTAGAAAACGAAGCATTTGAGGCACAAAACAAAGCTCGACAAAGCAAGGGTATGAAGAGGAGTATCGATGAGGAGCTTCAAGGACTCCATGATAATCTGCAAAACGCTAAGAAGAGGCGCCAGGATGCGGAGCGAGTTTTGAGGTCCAAGGAGTTTGGCTTGCGAGATTTTAAAAAGTCATATGTTGCAGAATCTAGCTCCACCGCTGTATCAACAGTAGATGAGCTTCATGTAGAGCTATCGAAAATCCGTGATGAGATACATGAAAGAGAAAATTCATTGGAAAAGCTTCAACTGAGGTTGAAAGAAGCAGACAACAAAGCTAATGATGTCGAAATATCCTTTGAAAATTTGTGTGAATCAGCAAAAGTGGAAATTGGTGCATTGGAGGAAGCAGAACGTGAGCTAATGATGATTGATAAAGATCTAAAAGATGCAGAATTGAAGAAGAATCACTATGAAGGTGTAATGAGTACGAAAGTTCTTTCCCAACTCAATGGAGCAGAAGCAGAGTATCAGGAACTTGAGCACAACCGTAGGGAGAGCTACAAAAAAGCTTCAATCATCTGTCCTGAAAGTGAAATTGAGACTGTAGGTGGCTGTGATGGAAGCACTCCGGAGCAATTAAGTGCCCATTTAACTAGGCTAAGTCAAAGACTTCAACAAGAGAGTCTGAGACATCCAGAGTCCATTGAGGATCTCCGCATGTTGTACAACAAAAAAGAACGCTTAAGAAAGCAGCAAACCTACAAAGCATTTCGTGAGAAATTAGGTGCATGCCATAAAGCCCTCGAGCTACGATGGAGCAAATTCCAGAGAAATGCTACTCTTTTGAAGCGCCAGTTAACATGGCAATTTAACGGCCATTTGGGTAAGAAAGGAATCAGTGGGCACATCAAAGTTTGTTATGAAGAGAAGACTCTTTCAATAGAGGTAAAAATGCCCCAAGATGCATCAAGCAGCAGTGTTCGTGACACACGAGGACTTTCAGGGGGAGAACGCTCTTTTTCAACTTTGTGCTTTGCACTTGCTCTTCATGAGATGACTGAAGCTCCATTTAGAGCAATGGATGAATTTGATGTATTTATGGATGCAGTTAGCAGAAAAATCAGCCTAGACGCTGTCGTGGATTTTGCATTGGCACAAGGATCACAGTGGATATTTATTACCCCTCATGACATCAGTATGGTGAAGCAGGATGAAAGAGTAAAGAAGCAGCAAATGGCGGCTCCTCGTTCCTGATTGCTTTTGTATTTTCTTTTTGTGAGATATGGTTATTTTTGGAGTTTTCAGGTTGGTATGATTATGAAAGAGGTTTTTGGTAGGGGTGTACATGGCTGGGTTTGTTTGAGTTTTTCAAATAACAAATCAAATTAATTGTGTCGGATTTTTAAATTTATAAATCAAACCAAACCAATAAAACTTGAGTTTTTTTTTTTTTAAAAAGAAAAATGTAAATCAAATAAAGCCTTATTAAATACGTCATTAGGTTCATATGTACCGCCATTAAATCATAATGAATTTCCACATTTGCCATAAAAGAGAGACACTTAATCTTAGTAGCTCAATGGATTCTGGATATTGACATGTATTACAAAATAAGTAATTCCACCATATTGCAAAATTCATAACATTTTCTACATTAAGCCAATTAATGGGGGCCAACTTCCATACTTGTGCTTTTGGGCAACTGAAAAACATATGATCAACCGTTTCAGTTTCTAAGCCACAGACCCTACAAACATCACAATTTTGATGCAATCTCTTAGAAATATTTGCACTAACAGGAAGGACATTAAGAATGCATTTTCTAAGGAAATGTTTGTATTTGTTTTTTATTTTAAGTGACCATAAGAAAGTCCAAAAAGATTTTGGGAAAGATTGACCACTGGCTTGAGGTTTTTCAGTTCTAGGGTCAGTACTATTAGCTAGGCTTTTCGCTAGATGATAACCAGATCTTACCTCGTACTTTCTTGAATTTGTATAATGCCAGATAACTTTATCAGAATTTCCAATGCTAGATATTGGGATAGACAAAATAGAGTTGATATCATTAGGGCAAAAATGGTGATGAAGATCTTGGATATTCCATGTATGATGGTGTTGATTTATAAGGTCGCTTACCCTCAACTGTGGATTTATTTGTGTATGTCCTTGTAGGGGTTTGAAACCGATCGAATTAGGAATCCAAGGATCACTCCAAACCTTAATGTTTTCTCCATCTCCTACTCTCCATCGAATTCCTTGTTGCAACAAATCTCGTCCCCACATAATACTTTTCCAAATCCAAGAACTTGTTGAGGGACATCCTGCACTTAAGAAAGAAGTATTCGGAAAATATTTACTTTTTAGCATCCTATGAAGCAAAGAGTCCTCTTGGGTTAAAATCCTCCACACAAGTTTTGCTAATAGGGCCTTGTTAAAAAGTTTCAGATCTCGAAAACCAAGGCCCCCTTGGGACTTTGCCTCACAAAGTTTCTGCCATTTTTCGTAGTGCATTTTCCTTTTCCCCTCATTTTCCCCCACCAAAATTCAAAAAAAATGGTAGTAATCTCCTTTCCTAAGTTATTTGGAAATTGAAAACATGATAATGCATATGAAGGAATAGAAGAAAGTATTGACTTAAGCATGACTTCTTTGCCTGCAGGGCTTAAAAAACTAGTCTTCCAATCCTTTATCTTCGTTTTAACTCGTTCTTTGATAAACTCAAGCATTTTCTTCTTTGATCTTCCAACTGCCGCAGGTAATACTAGATAAAGTCCCAAAATATCTCTATGTATTTGTCCTATCTCCGCTATAATATTATCTTTTTCTTCCTCTGTAGTATTTTTGCTAAAATATATTGCTGATTTTTCAAAATTAGCTTTCTGGCCTGAGAAAAATTCATAAGTTCTTAGAATTTCAGAAATTTTTACCGCACTTTGAGTATTAGCTGAACAAAATAAAAAGGAGTCATTAGCAAAGAAAAGATGATTTACCGTAGGACCTCCCCTTCTTAGGCTTATTCCACGTAACTCTCCTTGCTCCTCAGCTTGGTTCAAAAGCCTGGAAAGTCCTTCAGCACATAATATAAACAAATATGGGGATAAAGGGTCACCTTGTCTTAGTCCTCTACTAGGTCGTACATCCCCAACAATTTCACCATTTATATTAAACTTGTAAGTAGGTGTCGTGATACATTGCATAATCCAGCTAACGAATGTGTCATGGAAACCCATTTTCAAAAGTAAAGATTGGACATAGATCCATTCCACTCTATCGTAAGCTTTTGCCATGTCTAATTTTAAGGCCATAAATTTATCGTTCCCTCTCCTCTTATTTTTCAACACATGTATACACTCATAAGCCAAGACAACATTATCAACAATATGTCTACTCCCTACAAAGGCATATTGATTATGAGAGATTATACTAGGCAAATACTTTTTTAATCTTGCTCCGATAATCTTAGTTATAATTTTATATATGGTAGAGCACATGCTAATAGGTCTAAATTGACTAATAACACTAGGATTCTTTACTTTTGGGATTAAAGTAATAAGAGTTTGATTCCAAGAGGGTAAGATATCCTGAATGGAAGAAACTTTTAACAGCAGCTATAATGTCAGCTATAATGTCTGTAGATAAAACATTCCAATAATTCTGAAAGAAAAAAGGGGTCATTCCATCTATCCCTGGTGCCTTTAAAAGATGCATCTCAAAAACCGCATGTTTCACTTCCTCATTTGTCACTTCTCTAATAAGACTTTGGTTGATGGGATCTTCAACTAATCTCGGGATTAAGTTCAAAATGGGATCAAGATTTGTTGGTCTAGAGGTAGTAAATAAATTTTTATAATAATTTTCCACTTCTCTAATAATATCACCTTGTTCTGATACCCAATTTCCATTAGCTAGGCAAAAACCTTTGATGCTATTGCATTTTCGTCGCTGAATAGTTTTCATGTGAAAAAAGGAGGTATTTTTTATCCCCCTCTTGCAACCATAAAGCTCTAGATTTCTGTTTCCAGTATGCTTCTTCTTCTTTGTAAGCTTTACCTAATTCTTTTCTCAAAAGTTGAAGTTAAGGGAGGTCAAAGTGATCAAGATCTTTCTTAAGCTTATCAATTTGATTTTTGATCCCAATTATTCTTTGTTTTGAGTTCCCTTTACCCCTTCTCAGCCAAGACATTAATGAGGCGTGACATTTTTTTAGTTTTAAGCTTACTTTGGATTGTTCAAAGCCATCTACTTGTTCTTGCCAAGACGTTGTCACTAAATTATTCACTGCATCCTTTTCACTCCATCTTTTATCAAAATAGAAGCGTCGCTTTTTTCTTATAGGCTTAGGATCGATATTTAGTAAAAGAGCAGAGTGATCTGAAGCCCCACTATTCAAATGAATTATTTGGGCCAAAGGGAATTCTAAACGCCATCCGGGAGATACAATGGCTCGATCTAATCTCTCTTGGATAATTCCATCATTCTCCCTGAAACACCACCAAGTCCAAGGCTTCCCTTTAAATCCTAAATCAACTGCCCCTAAGTTCCACAAGAAATTCTTAAAGTCTTTAAAAGAAGCTACTTCTCTACTTCTACCTCCTACCTTTTCCGAGTTGTCCATAATATCATTAAAATCTCCAACAATGATCCAGAGGACCCCAATTAGCCGATTTTAACGTTAGTTCTGTTAGTTGTGCTCTACGAATAGCTCTATCAGTGCTCAAATACACAAAGATGCACCAATATTTAGAATCAGTTGAGAGGTCATGCACCAAAGTTTCAACATAAAAATGTGAAGTGTGAGATTGACAAACCTGAACTTTATCATTCCAAAATAAGCACAAGCCTCCAGATAAACCAACAGGGTCCACAATTGTAGCATAAGGCATACTAAGTTGCCTTTGAACTCGCTTAACAATAATATCCTTATTTTTGGTTTCACTAAGAAAAATTATATCTGGGGAGTGGAGATGCATAGTCTCCTTCAAAAAAGGAATTGTCAAGGACCCCCCAGGCCTCAACAATTCCATACCATAGCTCTCATTGTGGAGAGAGAAGCCATTTGGGGATGGCCTCCCGCTCCACCACAATTTTATTTCTTTTTTGTTTGTATACCATAAAGTAACTCATTATCACCTTTTCGTTTCTCCCTTATCTATTGCATACATTCTGCTAAAACAGCACCCTCATCAAGAGTTGCATTAGAAGTATCATTCTTCAAACTAAGAGAACATCCAACTTGTCTTGCCATTTGTTTCCAATTTCTCGTTTTCCTCCCCTCATTGTTATTATCTTTCATTTGTTTAGATAGATTATTTTGTTCTGTTATAGGTTCACATGATAATACTTGAGACGAGTCTTTACTACTATATAAATAAGATTAGTAGTACATACCTGGTTCGGGTCTTCTGGTTCAGTAGTTGTTTTGGTGTGGATTCCCATCTTTTCAGGAGCTGTGAGAACTTGATGTATGTTGTCTTGCACTTCCTTCGAGTTAATCTGCGTAATATCATCATTTCCCCTTATTGTGCCGTCAAACATATTCTCGTTAGCTGAAGTTTGTGAACTCATGTCATTCTTCTTCGAAGCCATATTCAAAACCTGTTTTGAGATTGTTGTAATCCCAACATAATTATCTTCTCCAGCATTATCTCTTCCACCACCAAATTCTTTTTCATGTGATCCATAATTTGTTACCTCCATAGGCTGCATGGTTTAAGTCCTCCCTGTTTAGTTCATTGTTGTCCTTCCTGCTCAAACCCATAATTTCCTTCCCTTTTGGTTCATTTTGACCCTGTGTATGAACTACTTCAGCACCTTTGTCCAAGTGTTGCAAACTGTTTACAATTCTTTCGACTCTTCTCCATTAGTACTGTTTGTCCCTTGTCGCCTACGCTTTTCCGAGAGAGGAGCATGGTTCTCTGCTTTTAGCCAAATCCCGAACTGATCAGTTTTAACAGTGCCATCCTGTACATCCTTGGCTCTGTGGGCACATGTTTTCTCATTATGTCCTAGCAGACCACAATAATAGGCAGATTTTCATATCTTATTTCAACCCACGTAGTTTCCGATCCTAACTTGATCAACTTACCCCTAGGTAGTGGCTTAGTTATATTCATCCTGGCTTTCAGCCTTATATATTGTCCCTCTTTGCTTCCATTTTCAGGGATTACAATATCCACGATACCTCCTAACGCATTTCCAATTTTGCTCCCAACGTCCATTGACATCCAGTGTAAAGGGATGTTCCAAACTTGAACCCATAACTCACATACATTAAAAGTTGAAGAGTACTCTTCAATCCTGGTTCCCAGGTATGTATATTAAGGAGGCATTTATCATACAACCATGGTGTGCCAAATAATACTTCATTCATACTTTCTTCATCTTTGAATTTGAACTGGAAGCCAACAGCTAATTAAAATGCAGAATTTAAATCCAAAAAATCACAGCTATAACCCAATAAATAGCAGCTAAAATGCATAATAGTATAGGCAAAAAGTACACCATCATATAAGGATGGAATGCTTTTCATTTAAACATCAGTTTAAAGCCTTACATAGCAGATTTCTTCTGTATTTCAAAACCAAACTAACTTTAGAACTGTACTAAAAAATACTATACATTTGGTAGAAGAACAAGCAGACTAGCTACCCTTTGCTCTTCATACATGATTCGACGGCTTAGATTCAACAATGAATTGTGGTCCAATCTTAACTCGGAAATGACGAATCCCCACTCATCGGTTCAAAAAATGAGGGCATTTTTGAACCATTTCCAATATGTCTATGGATTTGACTCTGCTACTAAATTCTCATACATATCACTTCCAACTCATCAGTCTATCATTATAAAAAAAAACGGATCAATAATGGCAGATGTTAAAATATTTTTTTGGGAAACTGCTGTAATTGTAATATCACCGCCGCAATCACTAAAACGACTGTTTTAAACCGCCACAATATAAGTTCAAAAGCTTAATTATTTGCTCTCCAATAGTATTGACACAAACATACCAGAAAGATTACTGAAACAAACCATTCATCATTTGATTGATTGCAAAATTACGTAAGGAGTAATGTTTTGCATTCATATTTTAAGGAGTAATGTTTACATCCATTTTGAAGAAATTAACCATATCACATTATAGAAATAATATTCGATGAGGACTCGCGTGATCTACGTCGGCAAGATTCATCTGGTGAATTTTTTGGCTCTTAAGTGAGAATGTACCCTTTCGAAGATGCTACGAGGATGAGTGGCACAAACTCTCTTCACAGTAAGTGTCATAAGTGTACTGAATCTTGCAAGAGCTTCTCCATGGTGAATAACTCCGTTGAGATTTGAGGTAAACTCAAATGAGACAATAGAGTGGGGGGGGCAAGCTCGACCTTCACTACTCTGATCACCAAATCCATGTATGCATGAGACTAATCAGGAGGCGTAAAGACAACGTCAACAACAACAAATACTACTACTACTCAAGTGACATGACATAATATTTGCCAGACTAGGAGTAATCTAAAACTACCTGATTCGGACTAGGGTGCCAGGCACACTGCACAACACTGTGGGCAGTGGCGGATCCAGGATTTAGAGTCTGTGGGTGCCAAATAGACTTATCGATTAAATTAATTTTATATTTGATTGAATTATTCGTCTTTTCGATATATATCATAAATCAATCAATAAAATATAAATAATAAGATATTTCACTTTTATTGAGTATTTAATCAAATAAAAGAAAAGTCAAAGGAGTAATAATGTAATTAATTTAATTTAAGTCAATAACAATTATAAAAAATAAATAAAATTGTGCCAGCTGTTTTTCCTTAAAAAAAACGTGCTTGAAGCCTTTTTTTTTTCTTAAAAAACGTATGCAGCAAATTTCTCAAAAAAATAGGTACAAATGGGATTCGAATCCCGCAACATCAGCCTTCTAAAGTTGTCCTCCTACCGTGGCACCACAAGCCAGTTTTGTTCTGTGGGTGACACGCTTTATATTTATATAAATATTATATATATATACCTATGTATATATAGAGTTTCCGTCGAAGTTCGGGGGTGGCGTGGCACCTCCACAGCCCTTCATAGATCCGCCACTGACTGTGGGTGTGTTTGGTATGAAGAAATGTTTTTCAATTTTCTCATGTTTGGTTGGTTTAAATGTTTTTCAAATCAAGTCATTTTCCTCAAATTTAAGGAAAATGATGAGGAAAATAACTTTCCTTCAAAACTTAAGAAAAACATTTTCCAAAACTCTCTTCCAACTTCAAATTACAATTATATTTTTGTTGAAAAAATAAAATAAAATTTTAAAGCCTGTTTTTAAATTCAATTTTTTTACCCCATCCTCACCACTACCCTCACCCCCTCCCAAAAAATTATTAAAAATTGTTTTTAAAAGATATTTCTAATTTCAATTTTTTATTTTTTTACCCCCACCCACTACCCTCACCCCACTATCAGCCCCCCAACCCCCTTCAAAAAGAAAAAAAATTAAGTTTATTTTTAAAAAATATTTTCAATTTCACATTATTTTTTTTCGTCTCGATCCTTGATCACCCAC
>NW_006239079.1:480772-488715 GCF_000226075.1 Solanum tuberosum | reverse complement strand
CCAAAAAAATTTTAAGTTTGTTTTTAAGAACTATTTTCAATTTCAAAAATTATCTAGTAAAAATAAAAAATATTTTTCATTCATAAATCAAACACTAAAAATCTTTTTTGGAAAATATTTTCTACTCACCAACCAAACTTGAGAAAATAAATCAAAAATCAACTTGGTTTCCAAGAAAACATTTTCCTTCATACCAAACACACCCTGTAAGTAGGAGATATTCCAAGTCTTCACACTACCTCCAACATTCATAGTGCACAAACAGACACTTTAACTATCCAACTTTTAAATAAATAAACACGTGATTGTTGTAGCCAAAGAGCGTGAAATACAAACGCTCCAACGTGTATTAGTGAGCCACTCAATGACTGCCAACTAATTAAATATTTTACCGGGCTGCTTTAATTTTCATCTGTTTTATTTAAAGAACTAACTCAGTAGTTCCCATAAAAAATATATAAAAAAATAATATAAAAGGGATTTATTAAGGGTATTACTCCTAACGCGCGCAAAATAAGTGTACATCAGGCGTTTTGCCAGGTAGGACTCGTGTGTTTATTTATTTAAAAGTTGGATAGTTAAAGTGTCTGTTCGTGCACTATGAAAGTTTGAGGTCAAAGTTAAAATTTGAAGCCAAGATTAGGGTCCAATATATGTATTATGCCATCAAAGAAGCATAGCATTCTTCCAGTAGTCCCATCTTTTTCAACAGATGTCCCAGTTATGAACAGTTGTTCATCAGGACTAAATGCAATGTTAGTTTGAGCATATAATTATTTGGGAGATCATCGAACACTTTCAAGGGTTCTTTCATCTGGCGCAAATCCCAAACCTATGAAGCCAAGTCAAGATAATATATACATCAGAGAAGATGAATGCCGGTGTACATATTTCGTGCCCAGTCAAACTACATCACAAAAATTGAGATCGAGGAGTACTTTATGTTCCTTCTATAAAATTGGCAGATTTACTGACATGATATTTTGTTGAACAGGACGCCCAGCCTCGTAATATTATCATCTTATGGAAGGCTATTGTTGAAGCATTTAACATGTTTTAATACTTAAAGTTCAAAAGGTAATTTTTAGCATGTCAGCGCGCACTAACCCAAAAAAAGGTCTCCCCTATCCTTTAAAGCTGTCAGGCTTTCCGGATTCTTTTTATATAGAAAATATTGTTGGGATTTCAAAAACTTTCAGCTGGTCACCTTATTTCTTCGCTGAAGGTGCAATCCCCCGTTCCATCAATGCTACTTTCCTTGCTTTGATTCCTAATATTTTGATCTAGGACTACCCTCTATTTAATCTAAAAAAAATAAAAATTATTCAGTTATAAGTACCCAAAATGTTTAAATTATAATAAAGGAACATACTCAAGAATGAAAGCAGTTGGTATATTCCATAAACCTGAAAGAGCGCACACAAAATGTTTCTCTTCCACGGCGAGCACCTAAAGCAATAAGTCTATTAGGCTAAGAGATTACATAAAAAAAATCAAGTGTCATATGCTACAGAGGTATGAGGAAAGTAGAGACTGCTGCTTGACAATTAAAACAATCTTATTATGCAACTGTCACTGCTTGATTTGAAAAGGGATTTGAGAAATTGTAGCTAAAGATTTGAAAAGGGAACTTCAACATTTTCAAATTTCAAATGAGATCTATATGCCAAATAATGTAGATCTTATTTGTATTTATATTTAATTTACTCATGAACAAAGAGTTTTATATCTTGTTTAAGTCATTCAAGTTCTACTTTATCAGTCTGTCCAACAGAGAAGAACTTGGAAGTAGATTTATCAATTTAGATATTTTAGAACCTAAACAATGAAAGTTACAGTTAGAACTTAGATCAAATCTCCAAACAAAGGAAATCTTTAACATAAAAACTTTTAGGAGTATCACATTTATAGAGAGCTCAAATCCAATGTAGTGACAATATCAATAAGTAGCAGTTGAACATTCACACCTAGTAAATTTGTTAGTTGTGTATTAAAAGATCGATTCTCAAAAAAAAAGAAAAAAAAGCTCGATGCATAAGACATTCGGTGTTTATACTAGATTCCTCATGAGTATGTGTGTGCCCCTTGCCCAAGGCTGGAGTCTGAGATCAACGTACGGATTCGTCGAATTCTTGGACTTCTGAATTCTTCACAACAACCTCAGACAAACAAGACTCTTTTCTCTAATCTATCATGAGACAGTGAATCGAAGAGGAGAGCTGCACTTCATAAAATTGTTTGCAAGTCTTACCTGAAAGGAACAATAAATAGTCAATTCTCGAAAAGCATTTGAGATCATCATCTTTCCTCACAAATTGTTGCTCTTCCCTCGTGAATGGTTGTGAGATTTGATAAAAACTGCATCAGCCTTGCCAACCATCCGAGCAACAGGATCCATCAACTCTACGAGAAACTTAACGGCACGAGCCTACACAATGCGGGGCTTGTTTTTATGAAGTAATAACAACTTACATACATTAGGCTAGATGGCCCAAGGAAGGGAAATTATATATTGTTTGGTCAATCGCTGATTTGAAGTGTTAATTCAACTGATGCATTTTTATATTTAGCATCTAAGGCTAGAAAGACCAATCCAACTATATAGTGCCTCGAGGCCACCCCATCCCATCCCAGCCCCGAGGCACCGTCGTGCCTCGAGGCCCCCCCACCCCGAGGCACCGTCGTGCCAATATAGTGCCTCAAGGCCCCCCATCCCATCCCAGCCCCGAGGCACCGTCGTTCCTCGAGTCCCCCCACCCCAGACCCGAGGCACGACGGTGCCTCGGGGCTGGGATGGGATGGGGGGCCTTGAGGCACTATACTGGCCCGACGGTGCCTCGGGGAGGGGGGAAAAGAACTACGGTGCCTCGGGGCGGGAGTGGGGGGCCTCAAGGCACGATGGTGCCTCCGGGGGGTGGGGGGCCTCGAGGAACGATGGTACCTCGGGGATTGGGTAGGGGGCACTACGGTGCCTCGGGGCGGAGGGTGGGGGGAAGGGGGCCTCGAGGCACGACGGTGCCTCAGAAGGGGGTAGGGGTTGGAGCCTCGAGGCACGACGGTGCCTCGGGGCTGGGATGGGATGGGGGGCCTTGAGGCACTATACTGGCCCGACGGTGCCTCGGGGAGGGGGGAAAAGAACTACGGTGCCTCGGGGCGGGAGTGGGGGGCCTCAAGGCACGATGGTGCCTCGAGGCCCCCCACTCAAACCCCGAGGCACCGTAGTTCTTTTCCCCCCTCCCCGAGGCACCGTCGGGCCAGTATAGTGCCTCAAGGCCCCCCATCCCATCCCAGCCCCGAGGCACCGTCGTTCCTCGAGTCCCCCCACCCCAGACCCGAGGCACGACGGTGCCTCGGGGTTTGAGTGGGGGGCCTCGAGGCACGACGGTGCCTCGGGGTGGGGGGGGCCTCGAGGCACGACGGTGCCTCGGGGCTGGGATGGGATGGGGGGCCTTGAGGCACTATACTGGCCCGACGGTGCCTCGGGGAGGGGGGAAAAGAACTACGGTGCCTCGGGGCGGGAGTGGGGGGCCTCAAGGCACGATGGTGCCTCCGGGGGGTGGGGGGCCTCGAGGCACGACGGTGCCTCGGGGAGGGGGGAAAAGAACTACGGTGCCTCGGGGTTTGAGTGGGGGGCCTCGAGGCACCATCGTGCCTTGAGGCCCCCCACTCCCGCCCCGAGGCACCGTAGTTCTTTTCCCCCCTCCCCGAGGCACCGTCGTTCCTCGAGTCCCCCCACCCCAGACCCGAGGCACGACGGTGCCTCAGAAGGGGGTAGGGGTTGGAGCCTCGAGGCACGACGGTGCCTCAGAAGGGGGTAGGGGTTGGAGCCTCGAGGCACGACGGTGCCTCGGGGTGGGGGGGGCCTCGAGGCACGACGGTGCCTCAGAAGGGGGTAGGGGTTGGAGCCTCGAGGCACGACGGTGCCTCGGGGCTGGGATGGGATGGGGGGCCTTGAGGCACTATACTGGCCCGACGGTGCCTCGGGGAGGGGGGAAAAGAACTACGGTGCCTCGGGGTTTGAGTGGGGGGCCTCGAGGCACGACGGTGCCTCGGGGTTTGAGTGGGGGGCCTCGAGGCACCATCGTGCCTTGAGGCCCCCCACTCCCGCCCCGAGGCACCGTAGTTCTTTTCCCCCCTCCCCGAGGCACCGTCGTTCCTCGAGTCCCCCCACCCCAGACCCGAGGCACGACGGTGCCTCGGGGAGGGGGGAAAAGAACTACGGTGCCTCGGGGCGGGAGTGGGGGGCCTCAAGGCACGATGGTGCCTCCGGGGGGTGGGGGGCCTCGAGGCACCATCGTGCCTTGAGGCCCCCCACTCCCGCCCCGAGGCACCGTAGTTCTTTTCCCCCCTCCCCGAGGCACCGTCGTTCCTCGGGGGGATTACATGCAACGAAAACAAGGGAAAAGAGTTAATATATAATCTGAAAGAAATAAGGAAAATGGTATGCTAAAATATATGAAGTGAGAGAAATGAGACTATGCTAACAAGTAATCCAAAACTAAAGGATATGCTAGAAGCTTAATTATTTTTTTACTAAAATAGGGAAAGACAATTCTCATAATACGCTAACTTTAAATTTAAAGCAAAAAACAAACTGGAAAACCTTTTAAGGCATCTATCAAGGTTGGAGTCGATATCATTAAATCCAAAATATAATATAATGAGAATAAGAAAAACTGAGTTTAAGAAGTAAAGAGTGAGGCAAAGCTAGTTTAATAGTAAATTAAACCACCACATTCAAACAATTTTCCTTCCTTACTAATGACTGACCACAAACGATGAAGAAATGACTAAACAATGCTTTATTCCACTAAAAAAAAACAGTAGCAAACCTATGTAACTAATCCTTTAAAACATGAACAAATTGGTGAACAAAATTAACAAGGTACGCAAAGACTTTACAGAAATTTTAGACATGAATGAGGGAGAGAGATTTCGACACTTTCATAACTTCAAATAAAGGAAAGGGGGAAGGAATAGACAGTAGCTGAATCATAGAAATCAAAATCCAATTCTAAGGCAGCAACATCGGAATGATAACTATATACGAGATAAATCCAGAAGTTCGATGCCGTTTTCACATTAATACTGTCACTAAAGAGACCAAATTATGCTGGAGTCAAAATACTACAAGATAAAACAAAACAGGCATGAAGAAATCTTAGCTGAAACAGAAACTAGAAAGGAAAGAGTTGTCAAAACAATGGTGCTTGCTGAACAAAGATACAATATTTCAACTTTTGAGAAGAACCATGAGACATCAATCAGGTAAAAGAATGCTATGAAACTGATATTGAATCGAACAAATGAAACTAACATCTAATTAACACGACCATCACGTAACAATAAGATGCTAGAATACAGTGAACCTTAAGGCCCTTAATATAAAACTCACACACTTTAAGAGACATGCTTAACTAAAATACAAACTGAAATTCTCAATGGACACAAGCAGTAAACAAATAGAGCAGAAAACAACTTAAAGACATTACTCGAAAGAACATTATCTCTGAAATGTTAAGATTAGTAGGGAATTTTACCCTTTCGAAGGCAGCAAGCTGAAACTGGACGAGCAGAGCAGCGAGGAAGAGCTTCCACCACTGAAATGGGATTCCAAAAACTCCGACGAATCGAGCAGAGGTGAATGAGGAAAGGACTAAGTAAAATCCATTTCTTTTTTTTAAAAATAAAAACAGAATGACCAAACTGGACAGGAATTCAGCAGCCTTGATTTGTGTCAATATAGTAAGCTGCACAAAAGAACAAACAATAACTTTTAACATACAATCAAACTACACGGAAATGACCAAACAGAAAGTACCCAAATTGCAGGACATAGAAAGATAGAAATGTGGACCAAAAAAATCTTCAAATCAAGAAAAAAGCTCTATCTTTATCCAAATTTCACAGAGAACAAACAAAATCCCAATAATTAAATTCTGAGTTTTTCAAAAACTGAGGTTAGAAAGAGCAATAGCAATAGAACCACCAACTCTTCCAGTTACTTTTAATGCCCCAATTAATCTAATAAAAACAATCAAAGAACCAAATAATGATAATAATAAAAACACAAGGAGCACAGATGAAGATGAAATTAGAAATACAGAATGAGAGCAGTGTGGTCGATGCCAAGTGAAATAGAGCTTATCCTTCACATTTTTGCCTCTTAGCTAGAAATCTGACATATAAATGAGAAAAGGGGATAGTAGGCCAATCAAATGAAGAATGACAGGTTGCATATACAAAAAAAGAAGAACGCACTCATAAGAACTATTAAGAAGTAACCGAATGATTCAAACTACATATGCATCATCATACATATGAGTCCCACAAGTGGTATAGAGGAGCTCGACACCCTGTTAGATATTTGAGTAAATGCCCATTTAGAAGCTCTAATTAACAAGGAAAGAAATAAAGATAGATATACCATCTAATGCATCTAACATCAGATGCTGCTGAATTCCTATCCATTTTGGTTTTCTCCTGGTACAACATCGTTGATTCAATGATCCAAATACGTACAAGGCATAAATATAAAAACCACCGCCATGTAGTGCTTGGCAGAGTCAGGCTCAAAGCGAGGGACTGCACAAGGCTGGGGTCTCACATTGGGATTTGTCCAGCAAGCCCCTGTCCCACCTGAGCTACATGTTTTTTCCTTCCCTTTCCCAACTTTGTGCATACGTCTTAAATTCTAGATATTTCCTTAATATGTAATGTAATATTGATGAAACGATTCATGAGTCTTGTATTACTAAGCTAGTTACAAAATGATCTTGTAGATATAGCAAAACATAATGTGGACGAAATCTTGACTCAAGAAGGTAATAATATAATGGACAGACTTTGGTGAATGGTTGAGACATAAATATTTTACTGTCAAATCAACATGGAACTACATAAAGACACATTGAACATGGGAATGATATGTATAGATTCTATATTTGGATAACCCATCATGCCATTCAAATATCTTTCTCTAGGTGAAGAGCATAAAAATTTAAAGATTTCAATTGACAATAAACTAAGTTGTTATTGATGTGTTGGTGTTGCACAGATTCAAATTAAATTAGGAATCGTGCAGCAAAGGTACCAAAAGAGAAAAGTGCTATTGTCAAAAGTTTTAATTTGTCTCTCTTGAACACAAATTCATCAATATACAAGAAGAAGGGTTTGAAGCAAAGCAAAATTGTATGTTTCAAGCTAAAAGGAATTCTAAGCAGTAACAACTAACAAGACCATGACTGATATACCAAATTCCCCATTCTTACAAGTTTGATTTCAAGGTAACATATAAATTATTCAATCAATCAACTAAGCCCCAAACCCTATGTGAGAGGAAAATTGGAAACATTACCCGAATACATCAGGATGAGATTCAAGAAGCATAGCAATGTCTCTCCTCATTTTCCACTGTCATCTTCACCATTGTCTTGCTGCATACACATAAAAAAAACTTGATTTCTATCCAAGAAGAAGTAAAATTGAGAAATTCATCATTTAGATGAAGAAATTCAACAATCTTCATCGCCTTCTTAAAGAGAGAAAGAGAGAGTAAAGCAATGAGAAGAGTGTGGGTGAGAATGGAATTTTGAAAAAGAGAAGAGGTTTAACGGTCATTTTGGGTGAAAACAAAAATATGGTTTCGGTCTGAAATTGAGTTTAAAATAAGGTAACAAAATATTTAGATTTACAATAAAATGGGTTAGATTTTAAATTAGGACATGGCCACAAAAATTTTAATTATGGTTGGATTAAATGTTTTCCAGATCAACTCATTTTCCTCAAATTTAAGGAAAATGACTTCCCTTCAAAACTAAGGAAAACATTTTCTAAATCTCTCTTCCAACTTCAAATTATAATTTATTTATTTTTAAAAAAATCAATTTATTTTGTCCCTACGCTTAAACTACCCCTCCCACCCCCTACCAGCCCCCCCCAAA
>NW_006239079.1:477909-480642 GCF_000226075.1 Solanum tuberosum | reverse complement strand
TCCCCCCACCCCGAAAAAAAAATTAAGTTTGTTTTTAAAAAAAAAAATTCAATTTCAAAAATTATTTTCTACTCTAGTAAAAATAAAAGATATTTCTCAAAAACATTTTTCATTCATAAACCAAACACTAAAATTTTTTTTCGAAAAATATTTTCTACTCACCAACCAAACATGAGAAAATAAATCAAAAATCCACTTGTTTTCCAAGAAAACATTTTCCTTCGTACTAAACACACCCTAGAAGGAAAACAAAAGGGAAGACAGGAGGAAAGGGGGCATAGTCTAGTGAACACGCACCGCTTCCCCTCACAATTTTGCCTAGCATGATCAATGGTTCCCCATTTAGGATAACCAATCTGCAGAGTAGGAGGTTACAACGCGAGCGACCATTTCTAAAATCTGTATGTTCAGATAATCACTAGATTATCTTTTTTTTTCCTTTTTGTTAACTAAGAAAACACCTAGAACCATGACACATGGATCAAAACTCGGTGGATAGTGGATTTTCTCTGAAACAGAATGCTTTTTACACCAAAAGTTTGAGTGTCTCATTCAGTAACCAGGATCCAATCTTGTTCTATTGAGTTCACAGACTACAAGTATATTCACACTGAGTTCTGCCTATGTCCTTATTGTCCAAAGCTTCATGACATAGATAGACTAATTAGGTATCCTATGGAAGGATCACACAAGGGGAAGACCGGAAGAGTGTGCCGGCACGAAGCTAACACTTAGTATCAACATTTCACCATGAGCATGTCAAATTTTTCTTGATGTGGTTTTCTTGTTTAAACCTTTCTTTGTCCATTTTACAGAATTAATTCCGAATTCGAAACAAAATCAGACCCTCAAACAAAAAATAAAAGTACAGTACTTATCTTAGCCAACATGAGATTTTCGTGTTTTGTTCTGTTTTACTTTAATTTTTTCACACTCCTCCTTAATGTAATTTTTTGGAAATTACTCCAAGCTTGACGATGAAAACCCAAACGAAGCTTTTAGGAAGTAACTTGGTGAACATATCATCAATATTTTCCTGACATCACACTTCTAAAGTGTTAATAGTTCCATCAAGAATTTTTGTTGGATGAAATGATGTTCCACCTCAATGCTTAGTTCTTGTGTGGAATATGGGATTATTTGCAAGCTTGATGAAACTTTGATTTTATCCAAAAACTTCCTTTGGCTTTGATATAGATAAATGCTAGTCTCTGAAAAGTCTTTGGAGCCATACACATTCTTGATTCTTAAGCAATAACAATTGATGTTTTATATTCCACCTCCGTAATTGATAATTATGTTGAGTCTTCCTTTTTGTTGCACCAAGAAATACTTGTTCCGCCAAGAATAAAATGTAGTCCGATATAGATCTTCGATCATCCAAATCGCCACCAAAATCAACATCAGTAGCACACTATGCCTCGGGGCAGGGCGGGGCGGGGGGCCTCGAGGCACGATGCCTCGGGGCAGGGTGGGGGGCCTCGAGGCACGGTGCCTCGTGGTGGGGGCCTCTATGTCTCTTTTTTTGTTTTAAAACTGGTACTTTTAAGATGACTTTGTGTCTCTTCTGGACAACTATATAGCTGGTTTGCTATGCAGTTACTATCTTTGGTAGTGCTTGGTCATCCATGAGCTTTAGCTGACGTGTCAATTTTTGAGGATTAGGCATCATGCAGGGTTAGATGGAACAATAAGTTGAGAGGTGTAAGGTTGAAAACATACAATTACTTTTATATGTATTTTTGAATCTTGAAAATGTTGGGTTTTAAAGGTGTGAGCAGGAAATGAAGAGTTGTGACTCTCCTGAAGGGTTGTGACCTTTATGAAAGGTTGTGTCCTTTCTAAAGGGTTGTGACCATTTGAAAGGTTGTGCCTTTTCCAAAGTGTTGTGACCTTTCTGAAAGGTTGTCTTCTTTTCAAAGGGTTGTGACCTTTACCCTTCGTTGGCTATAAAAAGAGAGGTTTTCTCTCATTTTTCTGCATCGAATTCTTCCATTCTTTTGCATACATTTCTTACAAAACAAAATCGATCGATCGTGTCTGTGTGTGTGATTCGTTGCTGTCATTTTGAGTTCGTTGAAATTATCGAAGTTTGAGGTACCGCTACTTCTTTAATGGTTAATCCGTTTTATCTTGGGAGGAATTAATCTGCAACCTCGGGTACTTGAGGGGATTAAATTTCTTAAGGACACACAGTGGGTTCTGTGGACTCGGATAGTTCTTTGTATTTTTGTGGGTTCTGTGGACTCGGATAGTTCTTTGTGTTTTTCTTTTCATCTTTTATTATTTCTGGTTTGCTAATCTGAATACAGGAGATAACAAGCTTAAGAAATTTATTGTTGGTATTTTCTGTGGTAAGGAAATTACTTCTATTTGTTGTGTTCTTTTTATTGGGGAAAGAACAAGATGAAAAAGAGAATTATTTTATCATATGATAAAAGTAATTTGGGATGAATTAGTACTACTTTAATATGTTCGAGTATATTGTTTGTAGTAAGTTTTCCTTGGATGGGTAAGATTAGTTTTATTTTCTTCCCAAGTGCATTCAAGCATTGCACCCCTTCAGTTTTCTTTTCAATGAGAAAAGTTATTTTGTGCATAAAAGCTAAGATGAACACTTTAATTTTTTCGCTATATTCTTGGTTTATATAACTATGAGAAGAAGTAAATGAACAGACGTTGTCTCCTAACAATATTTGAACATGAATTTAGTTTCTCGTTGAAATTCAATGT
>NW_006239079.1:475135-475905 GCF_000226075.1 Solanum tuberosum | reverse complement strand
GAAATAAACTTTTGGGTTCAAAGTGGATCTACAAAAGGAAAAGAAAGTTGATGAAACTATTGACAAATACAAAGACAGACTTGTTGTCATAGGCTTTAGGCAATAAGAAAGTCTTGTTTGACAGATAATAGCACTAACTAGGATTGCATCAATTCAGATGTTACTTGCGCTAGTTGCGAAATATGGCCTTCAAATTCATCAAAATGGATGTGAAAACATTTCTTAAAATGGAAAATTAGAGGAAGAAAGTTACATGGAACAATCCGAGGGTTTGTGGTTCCTAGTAAAGAAAAGAAAGTCTGTAAACTTGTTAAGTCACTTTGTGGACTAAAAACAAGCTCCCAAATAATGACATGCGAAGTTTGACCAAACTATGTTGGCAAATGAATTCAAGATTAATGAATGTGATAAATGTTTTTACATTACGAACTCAAAACGGGTCCGTCTGTCATGACTTCCAAAAAGAATAAAGGCTAGCTTCAAGAGAACAGCAACCATCCAGGGAGGACGTACGTGTTCTCGGGCGAGTGCAAGACACTCCAAATCACAAGGTCATTGTTTTTTTTATTGTTGATGACATGTTGATCATCAAAAGAGACATTTCTGATGTAAATGCTACTAAACATATGCTAGAAAGTAACTTCGATAAAGACATTAAAGTTACTGATGTGATTGAGAAGGTACTTGACAAGTTCAAGTATTTGGATTTCAATATTGTCAAGACTCCAATAAATATGAGTTTTGTACTTCAAAAGCATGAAGGCAAAAGC